>NC_133584.1:56731101-57031101 GCF_964106895.1 Numenius arquata | reverse complement strand
TGTCAAAAGAGTGGGAATCAGTTAAGTTCCTGACTCAGAACTGAGTTTTGTGATTCTAGACATGGTCTGTAGCATACAAGTCATCTCATCCACTTTTTACCAAGTAAGCTTTAGTTTCTTACCCTGATAAAATGGCATTCAGCTCCACATTGAGGAAGCTAAATTTCAATGTCCATAGTGTAGCAGCATGGGTGGTTGTATTTGAGGTATCTAAGCTCCCTTTAGCATCGATGGAGACCAGATCAACACAGTCAATAGGGAGGATTGCTCTGACCTCTCAGGACCTTTTGGTCAGGACCCACCCAAAAGCTCCTGTCTGACCTTTGGCTACCTCTCCAGAAGAATTTGGGTCTCACTTAGATCTTGTATTGTTTCTGCCAGCTATGTGGGGGGAGTGTTGTGTGTCTTAGGGCACTAAATTCCACTAGGAAAATGCATCATCTCCCTATAATTATTTAAGATTTTTCTGAACATTAGCCATTTTCTGTCTCATTTTTTCATCTCTGTCAATGATTTCTGCAAACAAGATCTAAATTTAAACCTGCACTCCTGATTGCCAGAAAATAAGAGCCAATATCTCCAGATCAACAAATCTTTAGCCACTTACTCATGCAGGCAAACTCCCTGCCTGGGGAATCCCCTGCTAGGGGACAATCTAGAGGAAGACAGTCGTTGCAGAGTCATGGATAACACAATGACTGAAGTCCTACCCCCATTGCTTATACAGTTGGGTCATATGATAACAAAACTTTGAGGCTGTCACTCAGATTTGCGTGGTGTTTTCTCTTGCCCCATATGTCTTGTACCTCCTTGGCCTCCATCTCTGATCTACCAATCACCCTTGTGCGGTGTCGCCAAGCCTGAAAAAGTCCATGTCATTGCGTCGCCCCTACATATGTTCAAAGGAATTCAAGCTGAAGCTTGGACAAATTGGTGTTTATCGCCACACTCCTTTTTTGCTCTTTTGTCGGAACCTACATATTAGGAGAATAAAAATTTTTATGGCAGTCATTAGGACCTCATTAGCTCTCATTAAGGGGTCAGCTATTTTTATGGCCTTTATTTCTGAATTTATTACAATCTTTATTGCATTAATCTCCACTGTTCTAATAATGTAGATAGGGAGATAATGACACATTTTTATGAATACAAGGTGTGAGGCATTAGTCTGTATTATCCATAGCTTAGAGTAAAAGATGACTCAGTCTACTTCCATACCTTTCTTTTAAGTTTGAAGTAAAGGCTACCTGAAATACTGTCTTATGTTGCTATACATTGGCTCTTTTTTTTTTTATTATCACCCAATGTGTTCTTCTTTCTGTTGTGCTTCCCTTTCAATATGTCTTTGCAGCATTTCAGCTACATATTTGAATATTGTAAAAGCTTTGAGTAAAACATTAGAACAAGAGAACACCAGATAAAAATTCCCATTTGTGGATACAAACCTTCTTAAATTGCCATTATATATTTTGATGATTTTTTAGCCTGTGGGTACTATCACTATAATTTGCAGTGTATAAGTTTTAATAAGTCAATTATAAATGTAATGTATGCTGCAAATATCACCACAGTAACAGCTTAATAAACAGGGCCTGTTTTAATCTTATCCTCAAAACAGAGTTAATGTACCATTCTTCTAATTTATAATCAAAATGCAAAACAAAATTCAACTTAACAGTTATAGTGTAGCTAAGGTGCTTCATATCATTAACTTGAAATACCTGAAGGCAAACCTGTTCTTTTCCAACTGTAAAAGATATTAGACAACTACATATGTATATGTGGATAATATACATATTTGTGTATCTGCATAGGCATGCAGTTTACTTCTGCCTACATTGATAGAGAGCAGACATATATACACATATTCCTCTGGAGTATATGATTTCTCAGTATAGCACAAAGTTTATAGCAGAATGATTTTGTGATGTCCACGTTGCTCTAGTACACAGGAGGCATTTTGCACAACATATGTTGCAACCTTGTTCTTAATAAGGCACAGCAAAACCCCAAGGAAACTCTTTCAGAGAGTCTCAACCTTATTTGAAACTTATTACTATTTTTCTAATCCCCACAGCAGTCAAACCTATGTTCCTTAGGTGGAAGCAGTTAAACCTAGCGGATATTACAATCACAGCCCATCTACCTAAAGGGTCCAAGTTCTCCATATAGTCAGCATTTCTACCTTGGGAAAGGCCGGGTGTGTGCCTGACATTTAGGTAAATGGAACAACCACCTAATGGCAAGCTTGAATCCTTACTGACGACTTTTCTTTTGGAAAGTTAGTCATCCAGAGATTAGAAATCTAGCCTACGTTACTCATCTAAGCTATGTCTCATCAGTGCAGAAATTTCCAGAATATTTCTGGAAAAGAACTCATCTCTTCAGAGAAACCTAAAAGATGAACTTGTCTCAAGTGTCTAGCGCTCTCCATTAATTATACAGCAGACTTTGGTGATTAATGTAAACTACATGCTTAAGTTTGAAGTTGCTGAACTAAGAAGAAACATCCCTTTCATTTCTGCATCCAGTCCACAATGTTACAGGGATGATCTGCCACTTAGCAAGTTTGGGATATTGCATGAGTAACCCTTTGTATTAAATATATGTGAGCTTATGGGAAATTAACTTTATTGTTGTTCTTTGAACACTCAATAAACTTGATAAATATCAGTTTTCACTTATGTCTTCTGAAAAGAAAATGAGATAAAATAGCATGAATGTATTGGTTGCATTGGATTACCCAACCAGCTTAAATGATGTCTTAATGGTTTCTATAACATAGGCACATGCATATATACAGTATTTACTGCGATGAAGCAGAACGAAGTTGTGGCAGAAGGTAAAACCAAAAGAAGGATTGATCATACGTTCTCTAGAGAAAGATGTTTTTTTTAGCTTTGCTTTGGGCCCTGATCTTAATCCCATTGCTATCATTAACTAGTGTCCACTTTGAGTCCAGTGACATTAGATTATTTTTAAAGTCAATTACATTTAAAGGATTGTGTGGGAAAATTTGAATTTGAGTGCATGTAAGAGCTTAACACCCTCCATTCTGTACTTTGATTGTTTATTTATTATAAGATGGAGACAAGTGAAAGTGATGGCACTGATTCAAGTGGTGACATCGATAAGCATTCCAAAGACATCTAGAAAAGCTTGGTTGCTTTCAACTTAATCACAGAGAAAGGGATATACCAGGAAAAAAAAAAAAGCAGTAAAACATTTCCAGCTACCACCACCGAGCTGGTGTCTCTCTCCATCAGCCTTACATTTCCTAAACTTAAAGGTAGGATTAATGTTATTTTATATTAGACTTGTATATGATAATTGCCAACTTCTAAGAAATTTATTTTTTTCTAAAATCTTCCCTTTATAAAGCCAAAAGGAATAAGTACTTTTAGGACAGGATTCGTATGACATATTTTGGATGTCTACTTTAGGATAAGATGAATAGCAACCCGAAAAAGCCAATTTCTCTCTTTTATAGGAGAGAGAGCCTAAAAAACCCTCAAGACATCAGTGCCTATAGCCAATCCCACCTTCGGGGTGTAATTTGTCATGTTGTCAGAGTGCTTTTTTATGTAATTTCTCTTTTTCAGTACAGTCTAGCTACCTACGCAGACCTTTTTTAGATATACATCAATGACGTAAAAGTAAAGGAGCATTTCATGGCATGCTAGTATTCTGCTGGCAGTCACTATGGAGCTCAAGGAACCAGCTACCTTTGCTTTCTAGGAAATTTCTGAGATACAACTGAGGAACTACATCTCCTTTTTGTTTGGTAAGTGGTTAGAAGATGGCCAAGATATGGATCTGTAGATGATTTTCCTTATGCTCTACAACAGACAGGAAAGTAGTTCGGGTTGCGGACAGTGAGAGTGAAGGCTGGCCATGAACTCTACCAACACTACCTCCTCTCCATCAGCTTTCTCTGATAGCATCTGAGATGGATCCTGGACATTTGGAAGCATTTTGCTTTTTTACTTTATCAACATAATAGTAATACCTCAGTGAGTGTCTGAGCAATTTCACATCGAGTGACTAAAATGCACAATATTTCACGAAAGGGAAACATGCTTTCTGACCTACTCACACTTTTGGTTGACGCTACATGAGGAAGATGCACTAGATACATGTTGGCAGCCCCTGGCAGTCTTCTCAAGCTGCATAGAGATAGATTGAATTGATAATAGCAAGAAATAGCTCTAAATGGAGAGTGGATTTGGGAATTGCAATGGAAGAATAGAAAGAACATTTTTTCTTACTTCTTTCATAGTTTCTAAAAAGATATTTTAATATTTGGGTAATTTTTCTATTTACCTGCCTTTATTTTAGTTTTCCACCTGTACCGCTTGAATTTGATCTTTTATGTGTCATATGAACAAAGTACATGTCAAACTCTGTCTAGGCAGACATCAACAATATCCAAAACATGTTAGTCTATAACTGTCACTGAAGCCCTGTGCTCAACAGCAAAACACTTTGCAGGAAGACCGAAGAAATAACCCAAACAACCCAATCTGAAAACATTTGCTCTGACAGATCAAAGAAGTGGAGAAGTAAAAAGATGTTACCATTTACAAAATTCAGAACGCTTAAAAATGGGGTTGGGTTTTCAGCTGGGGTAAAGCACTGTCATTCTGTTCCCGATTCCCAATTCAAAAACCTTGGATGGTAACCCGGGACATTTCAAATAGTGTCACTGGACAAACCTTCCATGAAGGCTCGTTCGCTGCCTTCTGGTGAGATGACATGGAAGAAATTCTCACATGAAGGAAATTCATCAAGACAATTTACTTATGTTGCCAAGACCAGAGGCAAAAAGAGAGGGATATACTCTTTTACTCTTTTACAAAAAGAGAGGGATGAGAGGGTAAAACACAAGGTTCTGTTGAGGGTTTCTGTGTCTTGTCATTTTGCTCTTCTCCAGCACTTGGAAGTCAAAGAGCTTAAATTGCCTGGTCTTTTCCTCCCATCCCTGCCCTTTGCAGAAGCAGAAAGCCCAGCTCCTCAGTTCTCAGTCTAGATGAGTAATTTTGCCCTCAACTTTAGGACACCCTTCTGTTTTCCCTATACACCTGAGACAGAGAGTTTTATCCCATGCTAGTGATGATTTCAGCCTACTTCAACCAAAAAAATAGCCAACTAAGAGATAAGCGAGCACAAGTACATTGAAACTCACCCATCATTACTTTTTTTGTCCACTCCTCTCCTTCTCTTGGCTCACCTTAATCCTACACAGAAACCTGGAGAACCTAATAAGAAATATGAGAGATAATGTTTTCCGACACTTGCAAAGCGTGCCTTGCCTTCCAGACAGGATTTCCTCAGTCTGCTCTGTTCTAGATATGAAACCATCCTTCGGTCTGCCACTACCACTCAGGCAACACAAGGGAGAAAGGGGCATTACACAGTACATTTTCCACTGCTGTGCCGTATCTCATTTACTCTTGCTACTGAAATACACAACCTCTAATTAGCTCGTCCATCTCCGCTACCTTTTTTTTTTCACCAAGATAGAAAAAAAAAAAAAAAGTCATTTATTACTGGCTAACATTCATTAAAACTTGTAACTAGTTTGTTTATTGAAACCAGACGGCATTTCTTCCCTTCCCAACCTGTCACTGTGTGGTATATTCACATATAAAGCATCAATAATTATACAATGCATTACAAATGAGCTTTTAAAGCCAGGATGCAAATTAGGAATGTAAATGTGGCTTCTAAATTGGCTATGTTAATATGAAATATGATTCTTTCTAATAGAGTGGGAGTAAGCCCCAGCGGTATTGATCTTTTCCCTTTTCTGCTCGAAACCCCCCCAGTTAAGCAGCAGTGTCTTTTCACCTCCCCTCGCTGAGACTCATCTGGTCAAGTCGAACTCTTTCCTCTTATTTGCCTGTGCTGAGCCATGAGCACTAAATGAAGCGAGTAATTTGGTGCATTGTTGGGGGGGACTGGAGGAGGGGGACGGGGGAAGGGGGGCAGCTGACAGTGAATGGTGTCAGCTGCAGAGGCAGCAGAAAAAGCCGACATCTTAATAAAACAGCCTCGGGCAAAATCCCATTAAAGCCTTCAGAAGCTTGTTTCCCTGCAGTTGAGCAGGTAGGCGTCGTGCACTGCGTGGCAGCCCTGAGTGCTCTCTGGGAGCCCAGTTCAAAAAAAAAAATAAAAAATTGAGTGCTTTTTTTTTTTTTCTTGTCCCCCCCTGTTCCTCCCCCCCGATCTAAATCATCCACCAGCCTCTGCTCCTCAGAGTCATTTGCAAAGCAGAGAGAGAGGAAGGGAGGGTGAGGGAGCAGGGAGAGCGCGTGTGTGTGCCTTGATGTGCGGGGACTTGGTGCCTGTGCAGTGGCAGGAGTTGCTGGCGAGCCCTGTTCGCCCATTAGCGCTCTGGCGCAGACCTGGGGCTGACCTTTGGAGAGGAGAGGGAACGGGGGACACGGGCAGAATGACAATGAGGAGACTGGGGCACCGGCGTTCCTCCCTGTGCGGCCGCCTCCGCCTGCTGTGGCCACGGACCTGGTGACGAGCGAGGAGGGGAGGACAGAGCTGATGGCCAGGCAGGGAGCTGTGGTCTGAAAACAAGGGAAGGTGATGAAACTCTCCCCCATGTCCCCGCAGTTCTGAAATTAATTCTTGCTAGATGTTTGGAGGGAGAAATCACACATATTTAATCACACATATTTTGCTTGAATGAGCAGCAGCTGGACTTAATTCTGTTTTGATGGAGACACTGAGGGCCAGGACACCATGGTGTCAGGGGCTGTAGTTGCACACAGAGACAGGGAGATGGTCCACGTCCTTCCGCAATCGTGGCTACAATAGAAAAAAAAAAGATTAAAAATTAAAATTACTTTAGCCTTTTTGTGGCCTGGAGGTGCCCCCCTTAGTCCTCCCCACATCCCTCTCTTTCTTGATGATACTCCTTCTTTGCACATGAGTTCTGGGTGCAAGGGCTTTTTCTGGAGAGTTTCTAGAGGCTGTCTTTATACATGAGCTTATATTGCAGATATCTAGTGCATACTGACAGTTCGATGCACAGGGAGGAAAAATTCTGCCTGACTCACACCATCATGCAGCTGATCCGACTCTCTAATAAAGCATGGCAGCCTCCTAAACAGATAGATGTTGCACTTTGTACATTTGAAAGACCAGTTAGGTCTCTTAAGAGAATACATTCTGCTTTGGCTCCACATCGCTGTACCTCTGCATTGTATATTTAATGATTGATGGGTGTCTGGCTAGAAAAAAAAAAAGTGGCTTTCTTATGTTAAATCAATTTTACCTGTTCTTTCAAATTCATTTGGGTTTATGAATGACCCTGTGCTGAAAGAACATCTTCAGTGCATCTGGAACTTGGTGCAGCAGCTTTTGTTCAGCTATCAATCATTTCTGTTGAGGGCAAGGAAGCAAGAAGTCTGCTTGGCTCTTAGTTTAGCCAAAACCCACAGTTAAATCTGTACATATTCTGCCTTCATTTTTCTATCTGTAAAGCAGCAAGAGTAAGAGCCAAGCTTTTGTTTTACCCAGGGCGTGATGCCTCTGCCACAGGCTGTAATATTCAAGCAACTACCCGAAGGCCTAATCACATCTCTGGTAATGAGAAGGCTCATTCCATTGTGGCTAAATTGCTTTGGTTTTGCCAGCATCATGAGTCTGAGCCACCAGTAACTGGGTGCAACTTTGTGGACTTCAGTAGAAGCTTCTCTACATTTGAGCTTTGCCCTGGAGCTCAGCCAGAAAAATCTCAAATCATTCCTGTACTCTGAATTCCTACTTTTTCCCCCCTCTGTTCTTTTTTATCTTTATTCACTCTTTATTAATTCCTCATTTTCCCTTCCTTGCCTTCCTCGCTTTTTGTTTTAAACTCTGCTTTCTACTCTGGAAAGTCCCAAAGCATTTTCCAGCCTGCATTTCTAAAGTTTGATTCCCCCATGAGTGCGCATCTACTGGCAGAAGTTGAACAAATGGGATTATTCCCTCACCTCTGTAAAGCAGCCGCTTCTGAGGTAGAGCACTGCAGCCACTCCGTCTTCAGCATGTGCCTTGGGTCTCCGGAGAGGGAATGAAGGATAACCTTTTCACCTGAAAGTACCTTTTTAGGTAAGCTGAATATAACTTGGAATTAAGCCAGAATACCACAGTTAACACTTCTTTATGAGCATAACTTGGGATTGTGACCAGAAATGTCAGAACATTCCTTTGATGTCTGTCTATTGGACCTGCAAATGGAAAGTGCAAAAGTTTCCTCTTTCTCTTATACATATGTGTGTGTGTTGGAACTATACAAATGTGTGTGTGTGTGTTCTCCAAGGCTGTGGAAGCAGAGTCCCCCAGAAAGACAAATAGAAGTAAACAACCAGTGGGGAATCTTCATAATGATAATTCTTTTAACACATTGATGTTCCAGTGGGTCTCAAGCATATTTGCAATGATTTTTAATACCTCTGTGTAAAATCAAATAAAACTGTATGGTAGAACCCTAGAAAGGAATTTCTTTTCGCAGTGTTCTCCAGTGAGGTGTTATTAGTCTGATGATGCAACAATAATGTTTGGATACAGTTTGTGTACAGTAGCTCCATCTACTCTTTGTATTTTTTGGCTGATCATGGATTGTGCATACAATTCAGTCTGGCTAAAAGTCATTGAAATCTCAATAAATCTACCTGTTCTCCATGACTGTTAACCCTTTGTGCATATACATCCAAACGTCTTTATGTAAGTTCCTTGGGTCTCTAGCTTTAGCTAACTCCATGTGTTCAGAAGTTCAAGTTCAGAGATAGGTTTTCTTTCTCTCACCTAAAGTTTCACCATGGTCCAGACAAACAGATGAACTCCTTCGGGTTCACAGAGGAACCTGCAGAAGGGTCAGGAATGCAGATAATCCAGAGAAGATGCCGCCTTAGGGCTCCAAGTTGGATACCTCTCTTGCAGAGATGCCATTTCTACACCTGGCTGAATCACATAAAAGCAATCAAGTCAACAGCTCATGCATTACTTTGAGTGACAATGAGGAAAAAAGGGGCAATTTTTGAGGTTCTTCAAGTTTCTCTTAACTTTATGGTGAAGAGTTTTTGCTGAACCAAAGTGGAACATTTCCCAACCTGAGTCTCTCAAATGCACCTAAAGTTTACCCCAGATAGTCATTGGATAGAGAACACAATCCTTTGGGATCAGCAGCTAATTTTAAATGGGAAAACATCATCAGCAAGATTGTAACAATCAAAATGGAAATTTTGTCTCTGAGTTAGAACACTCAGGATTCTGGAATTATGTCCCAGCTGCAAGAATCAAGAAAGATCCTAGCATCATTCTCTGGGCTTTTTTTCCAGTATTGCACGAAAAGTGGAAAACTAAATCTGTCTTGGATGTGTCCATTGGATGACCTTGAGATTAAACTCAGCCTTGTTCAGTTCATCTGATCTCCCAAGAGTGCAGGAGGATGCAGTTATTTGTTTTATATTCCTCCTAAAAAAGGGACCCTAATAGTGGATGTAGTATAAAAAGGACAAGCAAAATTTGTTGCTTTTCCACTTTTATCAGTGTAGTAGTGTGTTTACTACTGAGAAAAGACCAGAAACAGCAAAAGGAAATCTGTCATCAACAGAGCACGCAACACCGGATGAGTCAATGATCCAAAGCATTATTTTTCCTTAGATCTGTCAAACATACACTTGTGTGTCTGTGTGCACATGCATAAATACATATATATGCAAAAATATGTAATGGCCTGTCTGTTATGTGATTGTATACATTTGAATCAGGTGTAAACACCAAAGCAGACAAGGGTGCATTTGCATATTCAGATACACCCATTTCTTTAAAAAAAACCAAAAAGCCCTCCTCTGTGTCTGTGTTCATACTTTCACATTGATGTGCATACAAACACATCTTTCTCCTCCTGTTTTTCCTTGTCAGAGTACTTTAAAAGAAAACATGCATTTTGGTATTCCTTTCTAGCAGAGAACTTAAATGTATAGCACTATATTTCTTGTTTTTTTTAAAAGAATAATAAATGAAGAGAAACTATTCCAATTTTCTTCAGCAGCTTACGTTAATTCCTGTGATGAGTTATTTGAAGTGCAGATTACTAGATGTTTCTCAAGTGTGTACTCCATCACAGATCTGTGACCAGGGCTCTGTATGTGATGGAGATGTGACAAGAAAACAGTTCAGCTCTGTACTGTCCAGTTGTGGGATCCCCAGTTCAAGAAGGACAGGAAACTGCTGGAGAGAGTACAGCAGAGGGCTACAAAGATGATCAAGGGAATGGAGCACCTCTCTTATGAGGAAAGGCTGAAAGAAAGGGTCTGTTTAGCCTGGAGAAGAGAAGACTGAGAGGGGATCTCATCAATGCTTATCAATATCTAAAGGGCAGGTGTCAAGAAGATGGGGCCAGACTCTTCTCGGTGGTGCCTCGCAACAGGACAAGGGGCAATGGGCACAAGCTGGAACACAGGAAATTCCATCTCAATATGAGCAATAACTTTACTTTGAGGGTGGCAGAGCACTAGAACAGGCTTCCCAGAGATGTTGTGGAGTCTCCTTCTCTGGAGATATTCAAAACCCACCCGGATGTCCAACCTGCTCTAGGCAAACCTGCTTTGGCAGGGGATTGGACTAGATGATCTCCAGAGGTCCCTTCCAACCCCTACCATTCTGTGATTCTGTGATCAGAGACATCAGAAGGAGCAGAATTTCCTTGTGAAATCTTTTTATAAATAAAATTTCACATCTTGTGATAAACTGTGCTTCAAACGATTAGATCCTTTGTGTTGGTGATACGTGTAATGACCAACCTCTACATATAAAGACCAACACATCAACTGTTTTAAAGGGACCACCAGGAACATGCTCTCCTCCAGACCACACAAGGAACAAACAAGAGAAATCTTTTCTAAACTTTCAACAGGCCAGTGAACATAGGTTACTGTGCAACAGTTACCAAAACCACAAATAAAATTACAGGTTGCATAAAGAACGAGGTATCTCAAATAAAACTTTCCTATATTACAAATATTATTTAACTTACTTCATGAATTTTAAATACATTTTACCATGGCCTATTTCCACTAAAGTCAAAAGTAAAACTTTCACACCCTTCTGTATTTCCCATCATGTGAAAAATCCCATTGAATTCACAGGGCATATATCAGCAAATATTTAAGCTTGTACATGCGGTTTTTTGGAGGATCAAAGCCTAAGGTCAGATCTCATTTCCAAAAAGTTCTTGCCTTGAAAATCAAAGCTGATTTAGTGCAAAAGTAATTTTCATTATTGCCTTCTCTTTCCATTCAGCCATGAAATAACCCATACCTCTCAGAAAAAACAGTTATTGGGCAGAGAGAGCTTCCAGGAGAAAGAAGATAAGGAACATAGACCTATACGAGACCCAGTTTGTCTCAAGAGAAGACAATGAATCCTTAATTTCTCACTAATAAAAGACTATATTTTAACTCCATAAACACATACACCTTCAACTTCTTATTCAAAGCATCTTTCTACTGTGCAGTCTCATTTACTTTTCTATCTTTAAAATGTTCCTCTAACCTGATGCTTAAGAAACAGATGCTGTTACAGGGAAGAAGTTGCTCTATTCTGGAAAATGCTCAGTATTTTACCCATTTTTGTCTTGTTTTCTTCTTCATTATTTTGAGAGGGGAATTTTCAAAAAAAAAAAAAAAAAAGCCTGTGAAAACCCCTTTTCCCCCTGAATTCCTGGTGCAAAGTCTGTGTTCTGGGTAGCACAGCAAGAGACTGTTCACACCATATCCTCATCATATTGCATCAGCCTTGGGGCTAATACTTGCAGGTTGCTCCTTTGCTAGTAAATTGAACAGATTGAACAGTGTCAGAGAAATGGACCCAGATGCCAAAATTAACTGCTCATAGGAATAAATAATTAGAATAATCCCTGGAATCTTTTAGCATGGACCAGCTAGCGCTCACCCTCTCCAAATACTGAGTCCTGTGGTTGGTCTCAGGACTGTCCCTGGGGCAGAAGGATGAGACTGCTCTATTTTGAAAGATAAAAGGCTTTAATAAACATGGCCAGAGAGCAGGCTCTGGCAGCTTCAGTTTACTAACAGAGACTATGCCTCAAATTCTAGGTGCTTTGAACTATCCTCCGACTGCCTGCCAGAGGGGTCTTTGCTTCCACTCCTCCCCAACCAGTGTTCACAACCCCATGTGCAAATCAGATCACAGTTACTGTTTTCCCGAGGAAGCTCTGGGGTGGTTTTTGAAGACGTACACACACGCATGAGTCTGTATACACACATAGATGCAGAGGTTTACATAAATATGTCTCTATCCAGAATGGGGTCTTAAAGTGCACCAGTGATGCAAACAAATAAGGGAAAAAGAAAAACTTTGTGGCATTCACATTGCTTTTGGGCACAGGAGCCATTAGAATGAGAAAAAAACTGTAATTACATTCATAAATTCAAACAGTATTTTATTGGAGTGTTTTCCTCATTATAGGCAACCAAAGTGCAAGAATTCATATCCTCCACTGAGCAATATCTATACAGTTGTTGTACAGCAATTTTTTCTTCAGATTAGTTAGGGGTAATTCTATTTTGGTTTATAAAGTCAATGAAGCAGAACGTTGTCATAGGATAGTGGTCTCCCACTGCTACCTCGTTTAAGCAATCAAGCAAAAATAAAGCATATGTTACACCTTGTAATGTATTTCTCATTCTTGTATTCTTACACTATTTTCATTGTCATAATGATCCAGTATATCTTTATCCACTTGGACTTTTTATATAAGTTAGCTTCTCTCTAAGGTTTACAAGTTAATAATTTAGCCAACAGCCATGTACTATATATTATTTTTTCACCCAGAAGCAGAGCCTTCCTGAGTTACAGACTGCAGAAGATAGTTCAGCTACAGGAGAAATGGCCTACATATGACAGCGAACTTCAACTATTATCCCACGTTGCATGCCTAATCTGTGCTGTGTCAGGTGAGCCTTAGTCTCTCTGCTCTTCTGGAACGAGTGACTTCCACAGACTGTTTCTGACATACATGAGATCATTAAGACACCTGAGGCTTATGTTCATCAGAAATCTGGGGAAATAGCTTATGACTCTTGTAGGAAACGAGAAATAACATGAAAGCCTCTCACTATCAACTGAAAAATGCGAGAACAGGTTTACAGTTAAAATATTTGATGCAGGTCAAAATTACTGTGCTAAATTCTTGTTTTAGCCATGTTGTCCCTGTAAGACTTTGGGCTCGTGACTTTACTTCAAAAGCACTAAGTCATGTCAAAATCAATGGAAATTAGATGTCTAAAAGCCATTAGGGGTATGGTATTTATTAGTTCTTTTCTAGGAAAACAGCTCTATTACCATTAGGAAATAATTGTTAGGAAAATATAACGTCATTTTCCTCTGCCCACTTTTTCTACTTGTGTGGAAAACATTGTGGTTAAGACACTTCTTCCTGTTACATATTCACACTAATCTCTCTCATAAACAGCTTAGAAGGGTGCTGCAGAACCTGTATAAACAAGATTATAGGAATATGAGTTCACAGTTTCAAAGTAGGGTCTCAATTAAGTGCCTTAAACATCATCACCTCTAATGACATTTTAAATATCCTAAAGTATCCTACTTGGCCTCCAGCCACCAGTGCAGAAGGCTACAAAACTCATCTACGTCTTGCATCGCAGCTGCCACTGTCCTGTTGGTGTCTCAACTATCATTGAGTTTCGTAAATGACTTTAAATGTCAGTGCAGAGTCAGCTGTGTCAAGTCCTTGGTGTACTCTTAATTTGTTCATCAGTAAAACCAGTTAGACTGGGCATTTTCCCGAACTTTTACTATAGTTTGCCTCTGTTTCTATCTGCAGGTGGTGTCACTGATGTGTTATTCAGTCACAGATCACTTTTAAAGGGGTTTAGTGTCATATCTCATGACCTTGTCCTTAAAGTCTTAAGAAGAACAAAATTACAAAACTGGGTAAAAGAATATTTTAGCTAAAGATCAGGAGAAGTATCTATTCTAGACCCCAAGGTTGGTTTGACTGGAATTTTCTCCCAAGAGTAGTGGAAGCCTCTCTACTTGAATTATTTAAAATAGAGTTGGAGAATCTTGTAAGGATCAATTCTGTATTGACAGGGGGTTGGACTAGCTGAACTGGCAAGGATTTTCATCTCTAAATTGGGTGATTCTAAAAAATGAAACTATGGCTTTAATGAGTACTTGCCCTACTCTGTGGGTACAGCGGCAATAGCAGTAGATATACTGCTAGAATTAATTCCTTTAGCTTGGGTGGAAACAGTGAACCTGGGAAATCTGAAATGTCATTTGAGGTTCCGTGGTGCAAATGGAGTGAACATTTTGTTTTGCTTTTTATACAGTACATTGCACATTAGGATCTTGACCCGTGACCAGTACTCTTGAGGAGGGGAGGGAGAAGTTTGGTAAAAAACCCAAATACTAACTTCTTGTAAGTTATATTTTTATTTCACGATTTTGCAGGGAAGGGAGGAGGCAAATTCCAGTTCTCCAAGTTGTATGGGAGCACCCAGCCAAACCGGTTTCAGAGCACAATAGGTGAGATGCAGGGGGTTGTCATCCGACTCAGCTTCATCTCCGCCTTGCCTTGTCTATGCAGAGATAACTTGGGGGGAGCTGCAAAAACGGCTCAGCCTGGGGTTGTCTCAAGATTGCATCACAATAAGAACCGAAACCGAATGGAGCCTTAACTCCCTTAACAAATAAAATGCCCTGAGTCCCATCCCACCACTAGTCCCATGACTTTGAGTGCTAGACATCACAAAATTGGCAACAGAGACTTGGCCATCGCACCACCAGAGGTAAACATCCCAGATAGTGTAATCCACTCAGGCATAATCCTGCACCCCCACAGAATCAGGAAATATAAACCTCAAGGTTTGAGGAGGAAAATGGGGGTAATCTTCCAACGATACAGCTGGCCTGTAGGAGATTCGTCCCCCCCCTTGTCCAGGACGCTGTACAGGGTAACTTCCCAGGGATTGAGCGACCTTACCTGAGAGAAGGGGTAAGTGATAAAGAAACATACGTATGGTATATGGCATGCTATTAAGATCGTGATTTGTGCACTCTTTTAAGGTATTAATATCTAGCGCGCTTGTGGTTTGTGTTGTTACTTTTCGGGATCACTTGTAGGTTGCAATAGTGTATTCCGTGAACTGATTTTAAATTGCAATAGTGTAATCGCCATTGTACACATAGAACTCGCAATAGTGACGTATTGGACCTGTGAGTGAAGTCCAAATAAATTGTTAATTTGAACCTCTCAGTGAAGTCCCTTTTCCCGTTTCGTCACACAAGTCCAGTCTGTAAAGCACATATGTATGTTGGTTCATTAAGTTGCACCAGGGATGTGAGATATAGTCCTTAACAATCTGATATAACTTCAAAATTGCTCCTTCTTCGAAGACAGGTCTGGTCTAGATGATCTCCCGAGATCCCTTGCAACTTAAATGATTCTATGACTGAATTATTTGGCTTGGTCCACATGGGACCCCTGGAGAGAATTAGGATATATGCAGTATTGATGATCTAGAGCAAGTCTAGAAGCAAAACAAAGAGTGAGTCAAATTAACTGCAACGTTGAGATGAAAAAAACATCCTTTGTCAAGTTCACTGTTTTCTTTGCACATCTACAACAGAACTGCCATCATTTGATCCTTTTTTCAGCTTGGGGCTCGGCAGAAGTCAATGCAACTCAGAACTATATTACAAGGGGTTTCACTCAGTTTCCAAGGCTAACTATATATGAAAGCCATAGACTTGATTTTTTACTGAGAAACCTGAGGGTTTTTTTTAGCTCTGTCAGAAACCAGGACACTAATCCTGCAAACACTTAGCAATTGTAATTAATGGCTCAGTAGTAGCCACATTGTATCAGACAGAGGTTTTATCTTCATTCCTCTGTAAAAAGCCTTTATCTTCCAGTGAGGCAGAAGTCCCTGACTGAGCCTTACCATGCTATTACGGTAAAAACAATAACAACGAATTAAGGAAAACAATGACACAAACACCCCAGAATTTAAGTCTTTCATTACAAGTGAGGATAGAAGGATCAGCTTTGGTAGCTTCAGATTAGACGCCTGAGGTTTATTTCATGACCTCATCAGGTAACCCCAAATTACCTTCCCAGTGTCGTGTGCCTTTGTTTTCAACATTCATGCATTGATTCTGCAGCTCCTGCTGTATTGAAGTGAAATGGTCTCTGCATCGCCACTGACTGAGGTTTGTAGTAAAGTGATATTTTGGCTTTTATTGTAACTTGGCCTTGATGATATTAGTCGAAGTCAGGAGTTTTGACATAATGGAATGAAATCAAGTTCCCAAAGATGCCCAAATAACATAAGCATTCAAAACTGCAAAATGAAAAAAATATTGATCCCTTACCTCTTAATTTAAAATAAATGGTTTTGAACTCAGGCTCCCTTTGAGGATGCTGCAATGAATACAAGTCACGAACCAGTGTACTTTACTCCTTTTGACTAATGCCCTTTTCTATAGGAACTGTGAAAGGAAAAAAAGTATCTTTTTTGTGGTTATTCTTTCTTATTTATCTACACAGTCTGAGGCAAATGACTTTCCTGTCACTGGAGGGACTTCAAAAAGGAAAGCAGTTGCAAATTTCTCATAGAGCTGAAGTTCCTGGAATACTTTACTTGGCTTCCAGAAAATATTACCAAAAAAAAGTCATTTCTTACTTTCACTAGCTCCTTGAGGTAGGTGAAACTGAGAAATAGCTAATGGGTGGTTCCAAAACTAAAGAATTATCTAGAGTATTTTATCTTGATTTTTTTTAAGTATTCAGATCTGATTTTTCAGACTAGTTTATTATTAGCTGAATTTCTTGCTGATATTATTTATATATATATATATTTAATTTCCTCCTTGAAACAAAGTAAATGAGACTGATTTTCAAAAAGGTATTAAAAAGTTTTTCTTTTTTTTTTTTTTTTTTGTTGAGCATTTTGAGATCATCAGTAACTTTGGAAAATCTTAGGTTCTCAAGATAAACAGTCTGAGGAATTTAGATGTGAGGGTTTATCTCACTACTAATTTCTATTAATAAATGGTGTGGGAAAGAGATTTTTGTTTGCTTCTATTTTGTACCCCTAATGTTAATATCGGACATGATTCTGCATCCATTAAGATGTATGGTAATTCAAGTGGTGAAAATCCATTCAATGTTCATGTGAGCTTTCTGTTATAACAGATCACCAGCAAATTGCTTAACATTTTTTCCAAAATGTCCTGTGAAGTTAACACTGGAAGGAAAATGATAATATTAAATAATGCCTGTGAAAAATTACTACAGCAAATATAAACATTTAAACTCATAGTTATACACATGATTTCAGACAAAACCCTCTCCTCTGTGTCTAAACTTTATTGTTTAAAAAAAATAGCTCTGCTTAGAGCTAGTCAGTACTGCTCTCCAATTCTGTCTAAAGATTTGAAGAATTCAACAGAAAATAATAGTGAAGGATCCTTGTAATATTTTACCCAGAAGTATACTTCTTTCTGTTCTGGAAGATTATTGCATTGCCTTGTTGGAGCTATGGGGTGTGCACTTTAGGAGTTCCATTCACCTTTTGGAACAAATCACACCATCCATAAAGTATTAAAACCTTACTTCTTGATAAGTGGTGATAGGATTTCTGTGTCATCCCAGAATACGAAGTCCAACTCTTATACCATATAGGTGAATAGGATAGCACAGCCTACCAAGATCTTGACAGTACAATAGGACTTTTTAGGGGAGATTTAGATTAGATATTAGGAAGAAATTCTTTACTGTGAGCATGGTGAGGCACTGGAACAGGTTGCCCAGAGAAGTTGTGGATTCCCCTTCCCTGGAGGTGTTCGATGTCAGGCTGGGTGCGGCTTTGAGCAACCTGGTCTAGTGAGAGGTGTCCCATGGGAGGGAGGCCGGAAATAAATGATCTTTAAAGTCCTTTCCAACCCAAACCATTCTATGATTCTACAATTCTATATAACAGGGACTCTGTGCAGCCCCCTGTGAAGCCTGGGGTTGTCTATTCTCTCACTTCAATACGGTTTGAATAAAATACCTTACCCTGGCTTATCCCACCAATAGTTGTAACTTTGACCTAAACTAGTAGGACCATCTCCATATCGTTTTGACATTACTGTCCAAATGAAGAAGGGAAAGTTCTTTCATACTTGTTATGTTACTACTTTGCTAGAGTGTCTTCTCCATGTATTTGAGGGCAGCCCTTTATCAGCTGTTGAAATATAGATTTCTCTGCCAGACAAACAGTAGTCTTACCAAAGGCATTCCTGCCACTGGGAAGTTCACTCTATTTGGAGACCATCTGTTTGTTTGTGGCAGACAATATTTTCTCCAACACACCCTAAATGCACTGTGAGTGATCAAAGTGTTAACTAAAATTTATTACATGAATCTAGTATTCTTTTGCAGTGAAAGTCCCTCCTAGAAGCTGTTAACAACATCTGTCCAGAAGAAGAAAGTCAGAGTTAATACAGGGATTTTAGAATTAAGTCATGGTGATTTTAACAGTAATTATTCTTGGTCATGTAGCTGTGCTTCTGGGTACGTGAGTTAGTTTCATTGAGTGTTGCCACATTATCCCTTGCTAGTAAAAAAACCCAAATGTTTAATTACACTTTTATTGCCCTAGCAGCAACTGCTACTATAACAGTAACTACATATACAAAATACACTATTTTAGTACACTTATATTTGGGTTCAGGACAAACTAATATTAGTTACAATCTACTTAACCTATTTCTTTGTAGATGTCACAGGCCTTTGGTTTGACTACACCAGTTTCCTGCCCTTGTCCTCATCTTTTGTGAAACAAACCCCTCTCATTTGGTAAAAATAATCATTTACTTTAGATTCTATAATAAATTTTACTGGAAGCTATTGCTAAGGGGGGAAAGGGAGGTTTCTTTCCAAGGGTGATAAGTTGCCAGACAGCTAAAGTTCAGTTTTGGTCCCTGAGATGCTGGAGCAATACAGCCAAACTCGGAGTTCTCCAATACGTGCTACAACTCTACCTGGTCTCGAAGCGGCATAAATATGAGAAGCCACAAAGGTGACCTAGAGCTGCCTTCTTTCCCCCATCTCTGAGATAGCAAGTTTTCTGCCATCATTCCTAGATGTGGTTTCCACCAACCCTCCCTCCGCTTTTATCTTCGCCTACAGAAGTCTCCATGGAGGCTGGTAGAAAGGGATGGCTGGGCACTGAGAACTTGTCATATTTACTACTTTATCCTCTACCAGTCTGCAGGGGGATAAAGTTGTTATGAAAGGGGAATAGATGGAGCGGGAAAGTGTCTGACTTTGGAAAGGAACATTTAGTACAGAGACTTTTTCACTTTATAAAATTTCACTTACAACTCTCATCTCCTCCCCATACACAGACAAAATCCAGCCAGTGTCTCAACCAACCTTTCAAAACCTTTTTCTGGCTTGAGGCTAATTGCAGCTTTGCATTCTGGGAAATATGGAGGGTGTCCAAGTCATTGAAACCAAGTCTTAATTTGGACCTGCATTTCCTCCTTATTAAACTGTTGGTAATTTGGTACATGAGAGGACTGCTCCTGCAAACAAGAGACATGGCCCCCTCACCATGCTCTTATACTACAAAGCTCACATTTTTCACAGTGGATTAGCAAGTCTAGACATCCTATAAAATGTCAATGAACGTATGGATCTTCAGTGCATATTTCTCAGGAGAGCTATGCTTGTTTGCAATGCTGCTCTCTCTGCCCGATCAATACAGCCACAACAGCCTTTTGCATTTTCTGTCAGAACACAGAACCCCACTCATTGAATTTATTTATTTTTTTTTCTTTCTTTCCAAGGCAGTTAATCAAATAGTGGAGGTATAGGAAAGCGAGGGTGGGTGGGGGGTGGGGAGTTAGATCATATGCCGAACACCCAGGGAAGTTGTGAATAAAGTATTTTATTTTAATTATTATTACTAACCACGAAGGCATGATAAGAATTATCATGAGAAAAAATCATACCTCAGGGGCAAGACAAGAACCGGGGAAAAGAAGGGAAAGGAGGCGCAGCTGAGTGCAAGAACCCCCACGGGATGTGATTATCTCCTGATAACAACATCCCCAGACTTATTGCTATTATGAAATTTCGTTTTTCCATTTTTTTATATACACAGATACATATATAAATTATTTAGGTGAAGTATTTCAATTCCCAGCAAACTGCGAGTTTGCATTAAAATGCTTCAACTGTGAGATTCCCAGGTATATTAATATCCATCCTTTTAGGATGTTGAGCAGTCCATCAGAATAAGCTCTTCATCCTCGGCTGTTTTATGATATTATTACAACGCATTTTAGTTTGGCAATGGTGGGTAGAACAAGTTTTCAGAGAAATAGACTTGTTTGGGTTCCATTTGGTTGCTGGAGGGGAAAACTCCACATAAAACAACTCTGGCTGTTCAGTAAGACATCCTGATTTCTCATTATTATTATTTTTTCCCCAGCACAGCCTTATTTCTTCTCTCCTTTTTAGAAGTCCCAAGTTCCTTTCCACCTACCTTAATAACAGTGAGAGGGGATTGCAGCCACAAGACATAAGGACCTCGAGGACTGCATTCAGATGTGTGTTTTGTATGTTGAATTTCCTGGCAATTATATATTAAAATGGGGACAGACTGATGCTGTTATTAAAAACAATTTCATCAATGCACTATTGTGATTTAACAATTTTTAGGGCTGAAAGATACTTAAATAAATCCACCTTACTTGTTGTTAGACTTGTCGAGCTTATGTTTACATCTTTTTAAGTCCCTTTCAGCATTCTTAATTTTTCAAGAAATTTTTATTCCAATTTAGTGCCCTGATTGTAGCTCACTGAGGTAATTTTGGAATATGATTGTTGATGAAGCAGAAGTGACAAAGCTGTCTCATGTACTCCTGAATTTCTCAGGAGTCACTGCAGATAATAGTGACCATTTTGTTCATAGGGTCAACGTTAAAGCCTTTTGGATGTAGTGAGAAACTGCAGCAACTTTAATATAAGGGCTTTGTGTCAGTCACATAAGGAGGTGGAGAATGGTTAGAAGATTTCAAAACCAACCAAGTCCCATGTGAACAGGCAGAATCTACTGAATTACACATATACTCCTTCCACAGAGAAGATGCACATGGACTTTGGCTCATTATACTAAGCCAACATAGAGTTTAGGGGAATTTTAAGTCAGGATAAAACCACATTCAATACTCCAATATCTATGTTTGTGGTTTTGATATGTCTCTTATTTCTGTTTCACATTGGAATAAGCAAGAGCTTCACAGTTTTACAACCTGTATCAGTTTGTTTTCAGTAAAACTATATCCTTGATGAAACTTCAACAATTATGTTTCCTTATCAAATGATTTGTAAAGGTGAAATTCAGGCTGGGAAAGAGGGACTCTACACCCTAATGATTCTCACTTCAGTTCCTGCATTTTCAGTATTTCTTCCCTTGATTTATGTGTTATTTCAATGTTGTTTCATCTCTACTGATGTCACTGGAGCAAGTTTGCCGACAACACCAAGTTGTGTGGCACGGTCAACACGCTGGAGGGAAGGGATGCCATCCAGGGGGACCTGGACAGGCTTGAGAGGTGGGCCCATGTGAGCCTCATGAACTTCAACAAGTGTGAGGTCCTGCACATGCAGGCTGGGCAGAGAATGGATTGAAAGCAGCCCTGAGGAGAAGGACTTGGAGTGTTGGTTGATGAGAAGCTCAAAGTGAGCCGGCAATGTGCTCTTGTAGCCTAGAAAGCCAACAGCATCCTGGGCTGCATCAAAAGCAGTGTGGCCAGCAGGGTAGGGGAGGTGATTCTGCCCCTCTGCTCTGCTCTGGCGAGACCCCACCCAGATTATTGCGCCCATCTCTGGAGCCCTCAACATAAGAAGCACAGGAACCTGTTGGAGCAAGTCCAGAGGAGGGCCACAAAGGTGATCAGAGGGATGGAACATCTCTGCTATGAAGACAGGCTGAGAGAGTTGGGGTTGTTCAGCCTGGAGAAGAGAAGGCTCCAGGGAGACCTTATAAGAGTCTTCCAGTACTTAAAGGGGGCCTACAAGAAAGCTGGAGAAGGACTCTGTCAGGGAGTGTAGTGATAGGACAAGGGGTAAAGGTTTTAAACTGAAAGAGTGTAGATTTAGATGAGCTATTAGGAAGGAATTCTTTACTGTGAGGGTGATGAGACACTGGAACAAGTTGCCCAGAGAAGCTGTGGATGCCTCATCATTGGAGGTGCTCAAGACCAGGCTGGAAGGGGCTTTGAGCAACCTGGTCTAATGGGAGGTGTCCCTGCCCATGGCAGTGACATTGGAATTAAATGAACTTCAAGGTTCCTTCCAACCCAAACCATTCTATGATTCTATGATATTTGTTCAGATAAAATCACAATAAGCCCTTCAGAATTCATCTAGTTGCTCTTCTTCACTAATACAGCAAACAAGCATCAAAAATGAGCTGAAGACAATGTTTACTGGGCTTTTCTTATCTACTTGAAACATTTGATGTGAGAGGAACCCAATTCTACTCCACTTTACCAGTGAAACTAATGCTTACTCTCAGCTGTAGAGATAGCAATGTAATTGCAACCTACAGACTCACTGGTCTTAGTTACCCAGGAAATCCGTGGGTTTACACCACTAAAAAAAAACCCAAAACCCTAAACCTACAGATCCTTATTTTATGTAACACTCTTTAGCTCAGTTGAAGTCAATATAAACATATTTATTTAGTTCCAGATGATGGGCTAGCTCAGGTTCAGTATCACAAGCCTGATGTGATACATAGAGAAAAAAAAAAAAGAAATAAAAGGCAATAATACTACTACTAATATATATTTATATACAGGAATTAAGTTAAAGAAGGTTAAAGAAGATTAAAGATCTCTGTGGGCTCCACTATTTTGCATGCTAAGAGAGAGGTCATACTAAGAGAGGTTCTGAAACCCAGGACTTCTATTTTGCATTATTACACAACATAAACACTCAGTGCAAACACCACAAAGAGACCTAATATAATTTTGCATCTACAAAAGGGATTCAAACAATTAGAAGCTGGACAGTGGAACACTGTGACCATAAACTGTTTCTTCAGAGGGCACAGCTATTTTTCAGGAGGATGTGGATACACTACAGAGAGTTCAAAGGAGTGCCACAAAACTGATCCATGGGTTGGAAAACAAGCTCTGCGATATCAGGCTTAAGGAGCTCAACTTAGATTATCAAAGAGAAAGTGGAGAGGTGAGTTGATCACTGTGTAAGGTACTTAGAAATGTTTGATAGCAGGGATCTTGTCATCCCTGCTAACAAGGGCATAACATGATCCAGTGGCTGGAAGCTGAAGTTTACATAGATGCAACTTTAAAATAGGAAAGAAATTCCTAGCACTGAGAGAATATGATTTAGTGCCACCTAACCAGTGCAGATATACTTGGGTTTTGGATTTTTTTTAAGTGTAATTTGACTTCTCTATATCTACATGTTTTGATTCAGCAGTTGGAATAATTATTTGGCCTGTGTGTGCAGCAGTGAGAGGAGGAATCTGAATGCCTCGGTCCAAGTTCCTGGAAGGAATTGACGGTGGTGTGTCCTTAACATGCTCAGGAAGCACACACTCCTATATTTAGGCAATGTTTACAATCACATTTCATATTTCTGAACTTTAGCCTCATATTTGTTGTGAGAGGATTTTCTTTGAGAGCATAACTGGGCTGTTGATGACTTGCCGCCTTCCGAAAGGTAAGAGGTTGTTTGGAATTGGAAATGGGATATAAAAGAAAGATTTATTTTGATCCTTATTCTCTACATACTTGCCAGCTACACTGAGCTAGAGATTTTGACTGAGAGGGTAAAATATGTTCAGCTCCTATCAGGTCTTGAAGGATCTGACCTCCCTGAAGTCTATGGGATTTTTAGCACTTAAACTCTTCTCCCAACACATTTTGTCTTCTGCCTGTCTGTGTTGAATTTCATCTGCCATTGTGTTGCCCAATTACCTACAGTAGTTTAGTTAAGTCCATCTGGAGTTCCTACCAATCCTCTTGGGCCTGGAGTAACCTAAATAATTTTGTGTCTGTGTCATAATAGCCATAAAATAATTCTGTGTCAAAACAATTTTGTAAATTGGTGTTTCAACATTTGTCCTGAGTGCAGCTGAACAAAACCCTTTGTGTATAGCTCCAGTCTTTGCGCCTCAAGGACTCCCCTATTATACACCTGTTCTTGACAGATTGAGGCCTAAAACAGGAGAGCTTAGTCACATATTAACCAGCAGGAGGAAGCTCTCCTTTTTATTAATGCCTGCCTACTAGTTCAGTGTTTGGAATTCAGTCCTACCTATAAATCAACATCAGAGGCTACAACCCAGTGTGTTCAAGAGCTTTGTTTAAACATCAAAAGAAGAACACAGACAAGCGCTATGATAGAAATATAACTAATCACTTGCAAATACATCTTTCCTGTCAGTAGGAGCTTAACCTTTTTGTTTAATGTTACTGGAGAAAAATGTGCTTATTTCCATTCTATTTTCTTTAAAACAATATACAGGTTCACTATGAAAAATGATCATATGTATTCCTAATAAAACACAAACCTAGCAAAATGGATTTTAGAAGTATTAAGCTGGAGGAAGATCTATGGAATCTTGCAAATTTCAAAGGTACCCAGTGATTAATGAGAACAGGAACTACTGAGATTGCTAAACGTCTTTGGCTAACCCATCACTTGATAAAACGACAATTTACTAAGGAGGAAAAATATATCTAGGGCCTTAGCTTGTTTGTTGACTAGCAATGAACACAACATGATTGCATGTGGCACATTGATTGGATCAATTTAACTTCACACTCTGCTCCTGGCTTTCTCAGCTCATAGGGGACTCTGCTAGGATTTAGACATGGTGTGCAGAAAATCCTAGAATCTATAGACCATTCCCTTTAATTTGAATGCTGCAGATTATGGATGAAAGATTGGTCACCTATAGGATTTAAGACTTCAAAGGAAAGTAAAATAAAGAGAGACACAGAGGGGAAAAATACAAACAAAGAGCTCCTGTGAGAAAGAAGTGGAAATGCAGCCTCCTACAAGATGGGGAGTTGGGTTCGATAGAGCTCCCAAATCTGATTTTCCACTTACTCACACAAACTCCACTGAACTCAGTGGCATTACTCCTCATTTACACATTGGGAAGGGAAAGCAGAATCAAGCCCATATTTTCTACTGTAGCATAGTTCATTGCCAACAAACACAAAAAAGATCACTACGTTCCTCGTTTGCTTTCATCTTTTGGGCTTGGTGGTGTTTCAGTCAATACAAGTTTGTCATTGATCAGCAGCACGTGCTTTGTCAGCAGGATCAGGACCTCTGTATTCCTTGTAATCTGTTTTGTAGATAACAAAAAGTGATCCTCCCAAAGGTGCAGTTTCTAATGCAAAAAAATGCAAAAGAAACCCTGGCAGTACATTGGATACAGGACCTACCTTCAGATGATACAAGTTGTCTTGGCTCTGTGCAGATGCAAACCCTCAGGTGGAGCTGGCGACCTCCAAAGCATTCAGCCCCAGTTGAAAATCTCTGGTTGAATTGCATATGTCCAGCACTGCCCAGCTGGGTGACCCAAGGTCTTACCATCTGTCATGGTTTGATCCCAGTAGGGACTAAGCCTCACACAGCCGCTCGTTCACTCCCCCTCACTGCAGTGGGGGAGAGAACTGGAAGGGGAAAAATGAGAAAACTCATGGGTTGAGAGAAAGAAAGTTTAATAGGTAAAGCAAAAACTGCATGGAAAAGCAAGGAAAAGCAAGGAAAAGCAAGGAATTCATTCACTGCTTCCCATTGGCAAGCAGGTGTTCAGCCATCTCCAGGAAAGCAGGGCTCCATCACATGTAATGTTTACTTGAGAAGACATATGTCATACCTATGAATGTCCCCCACCCTTCCTCCTTTCTCCACACACCTTTTATTGCTGAACACAATGTCATATGGTACGGAATACCCTTTGGTCAGTTGGGGTCAGCTGTCCCAGCTGTGTCTCCTCCCAGCTTCTTGTGCAACCCCAGCCTACTCGCTGGTGGGACAGTCTAACAAGCAGAAAAGGCCTTGACTTTTTATAAGCACTGCTCAGCAATAACTAAAACATCCCTGCATTATCAACACTGTTTTCATCACAAATCCAAAACCTAGCACCATACAAGCTACTATGAAGAAAATTAACTCTTTCCCAACCAAAACCAGTACACCTTAACCCTTATGCTCAGATGCAGATATACAGCAAACAGCCTTGTGATGATGTACCATGGGTGTCACAGCACATGATGGAGCTGCCTCCATCCTCTTTGTGGCACATGCATTTAACATTTGTTCCTTTCCTCTGTCTCACTTCTGTAATGGTCTCGGTAGATGTTTTCTCCTGTCCCTCAGAGATCTTGTATCACTCAATGCGGTCTTCTCACTTCAACCCCACTACAAGTGAGGTTGTACACTGGCTGATTTTAAGAGGATTTTACACCACTTGGAGATGAAATGTAGACCAACTGCCTATAGCAGAAACTCCATCATCTGCTTGAATTCAAGACTATGTGACTTCAGAGAGTGATACACAATTAAATTAGGCAACAACCATGTTCCTAAGTTGAAATGCTATGAATTAGTTTGAGTTGAATGCCATGAATTATTTATGTTGCCCACACTTCATGCCTTTCTTTTTCAAATTTTGTTCTTTCTACCTTTTCCTATATTTTCCTCTCCCTTCTTAACACCACAGGTAGCAGAGAGGTCTCTTCTTTTATCTTTCAGTCACTAGTCGCTTCCTCTTCATATCCTTCTACCTCCACTCCACTCTGCATCTCAAAAACGAACTGAAAAATGAAATTATGTCCTTATCTGGGCCTATATTTCCTAATTTGATTTTTCTAGGATTTTCTTCTAGTAACTGTCTACTCACCCTAATCCTATAGACCACTTCAGGCTCCAATTTAAACAAAAGCTGCCCTGCCAAATAAGACTGCCTTGAATTGCCCCTGTCATAATGTAAGCTACAGTTCTTTCATTTCCTGGAGTGCTAATGGTAAAAGTACAGCACTAGTGAGCATCACAGGCTGTACAATACATTATAAATAAAGGTACATGCACTATAGTATTCAAGATAAAAGGTATAAAGGTTACTGTAGGGGTACTGTAAAATTTAGTGCTCTGTAGAATATGCTAGTAGTTTCTAAAACAGCAGTCAGATACTCACTAGGCACAAAACCAAAGCAAATTCAGGAAAGAAACTGTCAATAGCACAAGCCCTAGAAACCCTCAAAGGGTTCAGGTCTGATCTATTTGCCCTTTTTCAGTAATGCTTTTTTTTTTTCCTGAGCTGTTCCATTGAAATCACGATGTGAAAAAAAATATTGTGCAATGTGGAACAAGTCAGTGCCCATAAACTCTTTGGAAACAGCTCTTGCCAAAATCATGCAGCCTGACACCCAGCCAGATTAAATAATGCTCACATAAACATGTATCTAGACAGCCATTGTGGATGATAGCAAGTCTTGACTTAACCTGCAACATAAGCATATATGTTCGACAGGGACAACTTATCTGCAGAGGTCTAGGAAAATCATTTCATCTATAGCAGCTCCCAATGTTCACAGCTGTTGTGAGAAAACTTTCATGAATGCTGAATTGTCTTTTAAAAGTGAATTCTGATTGGAAAAAGACTAAAAGCAAGCATTTAACAGGCCTGGAAAGGTACTTCTCTTGGCTTTTGATATTTTCTGTGAAAGTAAGAGTTGTTGAAGCAATCCCTGTGAAAAGGAGCCCATCCAACTCCATCCCTCCATGGAGGTGCCCCTTGGTGCTGCAAGTTGAAAACACCACGATGGCAGTGGGAAGGGAAAAATCTCCTCAAAATCTCACCAAAATACCTCCCACCACCCAACAGCTTCCTGGTTACAGTTACGCTTCCATGGGTGCTGTTGAAACACATCAAAAGCAACAAATTAAAAGATGTTTTAGACCAGATTTCAGTGTCTAGGAGGAAAAGGCCCCCTCCCCCCCCTTCCCCCTCCAGTGCTCGGAGGCCAAAATAACAATACAGAGTGCTGCGGGAAAAATATCAAAATAGAAAATCTCATTACATGCACTGCTTTTTACAGCAGGCAACAAAGTCCAATTTTGGAGGGCTTTCTTTCCAACCATCATACTTTGTTATTGGTCTCTGATGCTGAGGTCCACACAATCATATGAACAAAGCATTAGCTTTTTGAGTTGACATTGATGTGGCCTCATAGAATTTGTTACTGCCTAAATAGCGAGAATCACTGATCATTATCTGGACCCTCATCTCTCATCGTTTAACTTTTAATTTCCTTTAAGTTACCGGAAAATTGCCCTTTGCTCTGCAGTGCTCTGCATTCATCCTGTCATGTTTCCCACATGCCATTAAATCTTCAGGTCTACAGATGTATTATACATATGCTCATTGCTTCCAAATACATAAAATCAGATATTGCTTAGCTGAGCCCCAATCCTGCAAAAATACGTACATGTGTTACTCTCAGCACCTGAGCAGTGTGAAAACGGTGAAGAAAGTCCTTAGTCTTAAATTGTGCATACCTGCTTGTAGAATCAGGGCTCCTATCAGTAAGAGTTGAAATAGTAAAGTATCTCAGGCCAATTTATTGCTTCTTTATTATTCCCTTTAAAAAAAGTAAGTTGATTTTAAAATAAAACATCGCTCTGAAATGGCAAGTTCAAACATTTAACTTGAAAAAGAAAAGTCTATGCCAAGTCATTTAATGTTTCCTCTTTTCTAATGCTTTATTTCAAAGAAAGTATTTTTAAAAAGTGGTTAAATTTGCATGTAGTTTTGTTCCTTCCAGGAATATACAGTGTTGATAAGCTCCTGTCTCTAAACTGCTCAGGTACAAACTTGCATGAAACCCAGGGGTTTATAATGCAAAAATAAGCACAAGGCAAAGGCACAAATAGACTAAGTGGGCAGATCCCAATATTGTGGGAATCATATATAAGACTCCTCAGGGTATCCAAGTCATTTAGAAAGATTACCAGATATGACACAGAGTTCCAGGAGACCCATTCCCTTCTGGAATAGCAGGTCAGCAGTAGACATTTCAAGTGGCAGTGAACACGTATGAATTGTGTCCAGCATTGCTACATGATCATATCTATATTAGGTAACTAACTCACAATCCTCAACTTGCAGAGCAAGATCTGGTCATGAGATCCTATAATAGAATCATTTAGGTTGGAAAAGACCTTTGAGATCATCAAGTCCCTGTAGGAGGTGACATTAGCTAACCTTCTGGGAAGAAGCCATGGTATGTCATTTGGTGAAGATGAAGGTTTCCTTTAAGTTGTACCCTCTGACTGCTTGACACCATTGTCCCTCTCCACCCCATACACCAGTTTCTACTGGTTGTTGGCTAAAAAAAGCATGCCGATGGTCTGTAACAAGTAAGGGAAGTAGGTCACAGAGTGGAAGAAGGAAGCAGCTAAAATGAAAGTGAGCCTGTGCAAAGGGTGCAAATTGAGGTATAATAATGTATGACTGAATAAATACAGAACATTCCTAAAGCATGGGATGTGATAGGTATGAGCATGTGCTGATCCTCAAAGCTGGGGAGAAAGGTTGAGACTCCAGATCTCTGATAACCTTCAACACCAGTAAAGCGAAAAAAAAAAATACCTATGTATACATACACTGTGCCTCAATTGTAACAATGACAAGAGAAAATTCCACTCTTTTATTCATATCCTTGGAGTTTATCGATAAACAATTCACGAGCTGTTAGCTAAATGTGCTTTCCAATGACCTGCAGTTAGCAAAGCTCCAGCTGAAAGCCCTATGCTTAGACACCGATCAGATTAATAACGTGCAACATGCAAGCTGGAGCCCTTCGAGTGCAGACAGTGTGTCTAGAGGCATGTACCACTTGAACAATATGTGCCTGTGCATAAATACACCACCCTCTTCTGTCTTGCCATGGGGCAATTGCCCGTCCATTGAGAACAGGGCAGTCTCTGCCACTCCAATTACCTCTTTCCCCTGTAGTCGCTATAGTTGTGATAGGTGCTTGAACTAAGGCAATGTTTTTATATGAATCTGAGCTGCTGGTACAGAAGCCTTTGGGAAATAATCAATTACCATATTAGAATAGCGTGTGGTACTGATGGAGATCTCTGCTGACAAAAGCCCTGCTCTCACAAGGTGCTCAGCACTGGTGCCTCACTTTGCCTTTCACACCTTGCAGGACAGGACATCTCCATGCAAATAGACCGAGCAAAGTCTTCAGCTGATCTGGTCTTCCATGCAAATACCTTAATTTACAGCAGCAATAGCAGGATTTGGCATCAGGATCTTAACAGCGTTATTTCAGAAATGAACAGGGCCCAACATGCTTTGATAGGCTTTATTGTAAGGAAAACTTTGTAATTGCTTATAAGCGATTTACTAAGTATCCTTTTACACAGATGTAGCTATTATTATTGTTTTGTTTTAATTGCCAATGATTCTCTTATTTGTGTATCTTTAGCTGAACTCACTGATTGGAATATAAGGGCACTCTTGTGAGGCTTTTGAAACAAAATCCACAGTGGAGCAACAACAGCTCAGCCCTAAGCATTTTCCCATTAGTGATAATAAACAGTAGCTAATCCTTAGCAACACTAAAGGACGCTTTAGTTTGCAGACTGTCATATCCTTTAAACGCGTTCACCAAGAAAAAGAGAGGGGGATATTAACACTGTGCATCTCCTCCTAGTGGCAACACAAGGGAAATCACAAATTCACTGGATTGTACCACTGTGACAGAATGTCATTTCAATTGCCTTATTAACCATATGAAAAAATATATCACAACAGTGAGAAAACTTCTCAGTTATCTATATCTTACCCCTAAGGCTATTGTCATGAGCCAGTGGCATACTAAGGAAAAAGTACTAATTCAGTTGTCAGCTGCCTTGCCTATTAAACAGGAGGAAAAATACCAGCAACAAAATTGAAACAAGAAATAAGGGTAAGAGAAAGGTCTGGATACCCTTGTCCACTTGATTTCTTAAATTAAACAAATACAATTACTTGTCCTGTTTTCCCTGTCACATAGCATTGTACCGGGAGTATCGTGCTGTCCTCTAATTGAGTATTTACTCTGCTTAAAATGCTACATGGGTTGCACTTTAAAAACGTAAGTGCTGGAATATTATACTCCAAGTTCATGACCTGCATTGTAAACCATAAGAGGATGAGCAATGATCTGCTGAACCAAAACATGTTCAAGGGCTGGAAAGAGCAGGCTCACTGCTAGGGATTAAGGAAACCTACCGGTTTCTTTACAGATAATCTGACAAACTCTTCATAGCAGGAGGTGAACTGTCTCAGGGTGTTTGTTCCACAGAGATCAGAGAATTTTATGACACAAATGCAATGACATGATTGTCCATGTCTCTCTCTCTTTGCGTAGCCATCCAAAGCTGTAGGGACTGAAGACAGTATTCAGTTTTCTTAATTCAGTGTAATTTGGGAGGACTCTGCTACTTGATAAATCCACAGATTTCCTGTAAACCCCATGTCAGGCCAGCCCACCCTGTGTATCTCCCTCAGGGTATCTCAAATGCCACAACATGTTTATATTTATCCAACTAAAACCTATCATAAGAACCACATGTATAAACAAATTTATAAACATTTGTGACAGGTAGTGTTTTACTCCTACTTTGGAGCGCCATGTTGGCGTCTGGAGTGGTACTGAAGCATGTGCAAATCTCAAAAGTGTTCTTTTCAGGATACGTATTTTTTTTCCTCATAATTTTGGTGTCTCATATTAGTTTCTCAGACATTTGGGAAGGGTTCAGTTTGAGACACCAAGTGTGCAATGCAGTTTCCCAGCCAAAAGAACCTACAGCTATCAGAAACGCCTTAGAATATCCCTCCTTGCTTTGAGTCATATCCCCAGAAGGACTCAGCTATACTGTATGGCTCATGGTCTCTGTGCTTAGGCAGCTGAGTCACATGCTGTTTCCTCATCTTCTTCTCTGAGTCCACTTTATGGACTGTGCAAAGTGTATGTGCAATTCCACACCTCTTTTTTTGTTGGGATCTTACAAGGGTAGGTGACTATAGAAATTCAAGGGAAATAGGTGTTTCAGAGGACAGAAAAAGGTCAATGCATGTTTACAGGAAAAGAGTTGAAGTATTTCTAGTGGTGCAAGCATACTTTCTATTTTTGCCCCCGTATCAACTGAGGGAGGAAGATGTTCCAGTGCAGGTTGATGAGTCTGTAAACACTAGACCACTGGTTTAATTAGAAAGAAATTACTATGGAGGGAATATTATTTTCAGATAAAAGCAAGGGTCAGGATTTCATTCTTGGCTATATCCATATTAGCACAATATTTCTTCTAGGTCAGCCAGGGCTGGTTCCTCTGCCTGGGGGAGCTGCTTTGAGATGTGGGTCTTGTGCTGGGACCACACATAAGCCACACCATGCCACAGCCCTACTTGGGCCTGGCCACGAGCACTGTTGGTCCAGACCTGGACCCTGACCCACGAGCTGACATTCCATCCTGGCCTTAGTCTGTCCCTGTCCCCACAGGGGTGCCTGTTTCCCAGGGCTCCGACGATTGGAAGTGCTATGGGAACAGTTCAAGCTGATTTTTTTTTCTGGGAAAGCACATTACCAGTGACTGTAGTAACCACAGTGCTTGTGGTAGAGGGAAGGTATTCTTCTTCATGGCAGTGAGCCAGGGATCAGGCAGAACTGGGTCCATTCCTGGCTCTGCCTAAAGCTTCCATACCTTGGACAAATTGTTGAGGCCTAGATCTAGTAAATTACTTTCCTGAAGTTAAACTGTGGAGGGGACTAGGACCCAAAACTCTTCTTCAACCCTTTTCTTCAGACATCAACATCACCAAATTTAAGTAGTTCCCCCACACCCAGTAGTCCCTGTGTCTCTTGTGGTTACCAGATATTTTGGGTCCATCAAACATGACAAAGCAGAACAACCTCTGATGACCCAGCTGGCTTTGTCTGGACACACTTCAACAGGGGCTCCCAAGAGAAACCAGAAAAAGCCCCTGCTGCAGCTGGCCTCAGGAGCAGAGAAAAGGCCCTCACACCATGTCGCCTTTAACCTTCGGTGTGTTGTCATCCTTAATACAATCATAACAAATAAAAATATGGCACACATCCCATCCACTGGATTTAAGCTATTGGGAAGTAAGATAATTGGTATTTCCAGAGAGCAGAAAGCCAGACGGGTGGTTCTGTTAACATTATACCATTGTAATGTTGTTATCATTCATACTACTGGTATCCAGTAATATCAGACTGAGCAAACTCACAGCTGTGAAAATAAGTTTAAAAACTCTCCATGGAGATATTTCACTGAATAGTGGTGCTCAGTATTCATGAGAAAAAATATTTATTTGGGTGAAAATATAGATCCAATTCTTCTCAGTAAATTAGTAACAGACAATGCAGAGTCGAAAGGGTATCAGTTTTTTTCTCCTTTTTTTTTTTTTTGTTTTATTTGTAGCAAGCCTTCAGCAATTTGTAATTAGATCTTTCATGCTGGGAGAAAAAAAGAGAAAGAGAGGGAGAGAGAGACGCATATTTCTGCAAAATCGTTAGTACTTTTGGCAGCAGAAGGCTGGATCCTCAGCTGGTGTAAACTGGAGGTAGCTCTACTGAAAGCAATAGGGCGATGCTGATTGACACCATGGATATCATTCCCACTGCCCGCAGGAGCCAAGTCTGAAGCAGGAGCAAAGCGTGATGAGCCTATATTAGATCAGACGTTAGCATGTTTGAGGAGGAGATGTGGATAAAAGAAGAGATGTAAAAGGGAGAGCAAAGCAGGGTGCAAACATGTGGGGTCCTTGAGAAATCAGGCCTGTGGAAAGGCAGGAGGAAAGGCAGAGGACATGAAGTGAAGTCTGATGGTCACAAAAGGCTGGCAAAGATCTAAGTGAAGGAGCAGGAGAGTCAGCAGGGTATTGAAGGGGGAAATCTCAGCAAACTGCTCAGAACCTAGTAACAGGGCTTTGATAGTGTATTGGGGAGAGATTAATTATTTTAAGCCTTTCAATTTTGACAAGTAATAATCTATTCCTGTCTAGATTAGTTAATGGAATTAGCTACCAAAAGATTTGGCTAAATGACCCCTCTTATATATCTTGCACCTATAGTCTCTTCTGGCAGTTCTGATTTACACTCATAAAACTGAGTCAAAGAGGTCTAACAGTTTCTATGGACCTCCAAGTGTGACATAGAAGGAGTATAGCTCTTTAGATAGGTGTTGAAATCTTTGGTGAAAGGATAGTCTTTGACTATGTTGCACCTGGAGAACGTCTGGTGTATATATATCTACATAACAGTATGTGAAGCCAAGCTACTGGCCTGGCCTGTGCACTAGAACTCGATGAAGATGAATAAATGAATCACGTCCTGGGCCTCTTTACGTTCTCTGTGTGTTATTTCAACAATATTTATCAATAACAAAGGCTCATCCAGAGCTAGGTGTTGATAAAGTGCTCTTGTTTCTATATAACAGAATCATGCCTGTATTCTTTTGTTTCTTGAGGCTAGATGAGCCACTTGGTACCATTCCCAGGAGAGTTAGCCTAATTTAAATTTGCCTCATATCTCTGACACTGTGCTTTCCTCCACACTGTCATAAGATTTCAGTAACACGAGTGCTTTTCTTTCAAGGCAGGACTATAACCCCTGCAGTGAATTGCAGGATCCCAAGATTTCTAAAGCTGTCCTCCACCAGTTGGTTTGGTACTGTTTCACTTGGATCTTGTAAAAGATAATCTTTCACCTCAGTTAGGCACCTGGACTTTCTTCTATGGTCTGTGGAGGCAGATACCTCCAGAGGGTGCTTCATCCTCTTATTGGTGTTCCTGTTATTCAATGTGTCTCATTCTCATCTATATTTACCTTCTAATTTTTTGGAGAAAAAAACCTTTTAAACATCACCAATACATTTATTTTCCAGCCTACAAGAGCCTGTCTTGGAATACCAGGTTCCCACTTTGAACCCTTCTCATTTACAAGCCATAATCTGTGTTCTCTGAACATGCTCTTGAATTTGTTCCAAGCAAACTATTTCTGCATATCAAACTATCAGTCCGTCTGTCCATCTGGCTCACTAATCTTCCCAGCTTATTTTGGGGGGCTTCCTTTTGCTGTTGTATCTGTGTGTCTTTCTCGGGGAAAAATTTCTTCCTGCAGGTTAAATTGCCTGGAATATTTGGGTGAACAACAGATCTGAGGACAAATGGAAGAGGGTTTGCTTAAAAATATCAAGTGAATGTCTGTGGGAAATTGCTGCTGTTGTGACCATCTGTGTATTGACATATGTTTGCTATAGAAGGCTGAATCTAACATTCAGTGCTTCAATGGGAATCTTGAGTGCCCAAAGAATGAAGGGCTTAGCCCTCTATGCCTTGCTCAGGTCTGGGTAAGCCAGTATAATTCAGTATAATTACTGAATTATACATGATGACCTAAACTGGTGCACAGGTGGGACAGAAACTCCAAAGGACATCAAGCAAGTTCTGTTTGGAGCAACCAGTGATCCCTTTAAAAAAATAAGAGGAAAAAACCCCAACCAGACCAATCAATGAACCAAAGAAAAGGATGATTGTCCCATAATACCAGTAATAAAAAACTTGACAATCCAAATTGGAAGGGTAAAAAGTCTTATTTTGTCCATGAAAGCAGATTACAGTTTACTTCAGAACATTACAAAGCAAAATTTAGAGTCAATGCTTTCTTTTGATTGAGCAACCACTTTAAATCAACTTGGCATGTAATCCTAGCAGAATTTATGGTTTTGAAAGGGACAGGAAGGCTAAGGATTTTGTTTTAATGAGTCTGGGGGAAATTATGGACTGTGTAGCTGCTTCTTCGGAAGACTGCACATCACCAGTTAAACAAAAGGAGTTACTTATTTTTTCTTCATCCAACTACTGTTTTATGCTGTGCTGTTGCATGAAACTTTCCAAGTTATTGTGTCAGAATTAACATCCTTCTTACAGTCAAATTTTGCCTTGGCAGTCATAACAAAGAGAAGCAGGCTTCGTGGAGGCCAAGGCCAGTCAGAAAAGACCATCTTGGATGCAAGAAGCAGCAAGAATTATGTCTTTCCTGGTAATGTGTGCCTTTAGCTGCCTGAGAATGAAGTTACAATTAGTGGAACTATGTACTGAAACGTATTGGGGGTTGGGTTATTTTTCATTGCAAAGAATACTTAGACCACCCTTCATCTTCTCCTTCCTACACACATTTAATTTAGGTATCATATCACATAGCAGAGCACGAAAGTTTAGTTCCCTACATGGGCTTCCTACCAGACAGTTCCAGGGTACAGCCTGAAGGTCCCACAGTCACCATTCCAGTTCAGACACAACTGAGTTTAAAAGTATTCATGAACTGGTATTTCAACAGAAAAAAGAAAAAAAAGAAAAAAAAGAAAATGTCATTAAAGGGAGAAGAAAGAGGTTTGGGTTTGGTTTGCTTTGTGGGGTTTTTTTTTCAACTCCAATATGTATTTTTAAGAATCTGTGCTGAGATGGTGATAGAAATATTCCTAATGGTAGTTTTTAGTTTAAATAAATGAAAACATTTTTTTGGTCATGGCTTTTAGTAAACACCACTGTCTACCAAAGCATTTCATTAAATATTTTGGGGAGAAAATTATTAATGGGAAGGAGGTGCAAAGCCAGGGGCAAGGGGGAAGTCGTTTTTTAAAAAAGTCAAAGAAAAATAAAAAAACCCTCTCTTTCACATTCTGGCTAGAGGCTTTCCAGAGAGGCTGGCATTTTTCCGGATTCTTCCACCTGCTCTAATGATCTGCTCGACTTAGCCAGCTCCAGGGTTTCTGACTGGGCGCATATGCCTACTTTCTACCTTAGATTTCTCCACTGGGGTCCTTCCTAGGGAATTCAGTTAAGAATGTAGGATGCAATTCACACAGGAATTACAAATGGACTACATAAAGGAAGTGTTCCGAGTTTTAAATGCCTCTTTTGAGTCATGCTGTCTTCCACAAGTAAGGAGAGAGGGCATTGCCTTTCCCCACTTTTTTCATCTAGGAGTTTTGAAGTCATGAATTTGGAAATAATAAGGCAGTTTTGGAGGTTTCTGAGGTATTTATGTGGCTGTCACTTCACTGTGATCCTTCAGACCAGATCAGAGACACTTTGGTGCCTGGAAGTGTATGGAGGTTTGAAAAAGACTTGAATTTTTAGCCACATATTCCAGTATCCAACAACCTTTGGACATTCACACCAGGGCATCTTCCAGAAAAAAGGAGCATCCAAACCCCACTGATTTCCATAGGTGTTGAATGAATTCCTTTGTAGACTCTCTCACATCCCTGTCCTGGGTGGGGGGACTTATTTATTTCTCATTTATTGAGTGAACACAGAAACATGGAAAATCTAATGGCAAGAATATGCTTTTGAAAACTTGACAATAATTTGTCTTAAAGGGAATTATGGGAAGATAAACCTGTTTGGAAAGGGGGTTGGTGGACACATACTCTGAATTTTCATATCTGAAGCTTCTGAAAATGTTAAGTCCGGTCTATTCTTTGGGCATCACTTTTTTCACTGACATTACAATTTTTTCCCCAAATTTGCATTAAAAAAGAGAAAGAACAACTGGTTTTGCTGGTCTAGGCAATTTACTGTGCCAGAAGCTAATGAGACATGAATAAGTCGAGAAATGCACATCTTTTCACTTCTTTAAACTCTCTGTCTTTTAGCTGCTTCTGATTTTTCCTCAGATATCAGCACAACTTCACTGTGCTGTCAAAGTGTATGTATGATCACATGGCTAAAAAACAGCAAAAATCCCTCAATTCATCCCTCTTTCTTTATTCCAATCTAAATGTATGGCTTTGGCTGAGAAAAAGGATCTGATGTTTTCATGGTATTAATAAAATATTTTCTTCACTCCCTCCCCATCCTGTAACTGCATATTAAGGAAAAACAAACAAATTCCAAACCCATAAAACTCCTCAGGGCTGGTAACTATTCTTTAGCAGGCGGGGGTTTTTTTGTTGTTGGTTGTCAGGTTTTTTTGTAAAGGGCATTGAAAAATTAAGAATTTGATCCAGGAAAGACAATTTTCCAACATAAGGAAAGTGGTTTTACTGCCTGCTCAAGCCAAACTAAATGCAGGCTGCTCAGTTCTACCCACCTGCAGTCACACTATCTTTCCTGGCCACCAGACCATGGATTTATCCCAACAAACAAGAAAACTGTATTCAAACAGGTAATGTCCCTGCTCTGAATCACTGCAGAAGAGTGCAAGCATTAGGGAGGGAAAGGAAAAGGTGGTCAGAAAAGACAGCAAAAAAGTAGGAACCTTTTCGGAGCAGCTCACATCTTGACAAGTTTATATCGTTTGTGAAATCAAGACCTATGAGCTGTTTCAAAAAGAAAACCAGTTCCACCCAAAGTAGCTAAATTTTCATCCTTGTAAAAAAATTCTAATAGCATTTTCATTATAAAATATCTGTATAAATGAGAGATTTCCGGAGGAAAATGTACTTGCCTTTTGGAGCAGCAGCTTTACTCATTTTTTTCCTACTGAAAATCTTCAAGTCTGTATTTAGCATTTAAAGTATAAGCACATGAAGCAACCTCACATATTTGAGTGCACACTCTCATGCAAAACTCTTATAAGTCCGTGGCTGTGCATTCATTCATTTTATTGTTTTTACTTAGACTTATATATAAACTACATAAGACTTCAAAGACATTTTGGGACCAGAATCACGAAGAGTAATCTCTTCCTCACCAACCCAAGCAAATCCAGAGAGTAATTCTAATGTCTCCTTAGTACACACTGTGAGTAAGACCTGTAATCTTCTCCTGTTCTTCCAGTCAGATATCTCACTCCTTTGCAATATTGCTGTGTTTTTGAGGTATAATTAATACTCTGAGGAAACGCACACTGTGAGAATCTCTTCTAGAAACTGACCTGGCAGATGACCTCAGTGTAAGATACGGAGTAAAACAATATCCACTTAGTTGATAACTAAAGCTGGTAGAATAAGTAACTCTGACATAATATTGCTCACAACCAGCAGCAAAGGCTCCAGGTTGGGCAAATAGGTAGGTGGGTTGTTTAGACCCTTGGCCCTGCCACTGATGCATCTTCGAATCCTCCTGAGCACCGTGGCAGACAATCACTGCACATCACTGAGAAGACACACAAGGGACTACTCTGACCCCTGCGTAACTCTGGTGCAGTCCAAGATGCTCACACCATGGCTCAGTTCAATACCCACTGTGGGATCCAACTGTTCATAGGCTAGTAGAAATGCAGAGCTGGAAGGAGCCCTGAGAGATAGTGGAGCCCATTCCCACTATCGGGAGGGATTTTCTGCACTGTGAACATTTTTGCTCTTGGCCACAAGAGCTGCTATCAGCAGGATGCAGCGTTTTCTTAAACACAGAAATTAAAACCTGAGTCTTCATTATGGTTCATGTAGTGATGGGGTAAAATCACACCAGAACAGTTCCTTATCCTATTGGTAAACGTAGATGCAATTCACCCAGTTTATCATAATTGTAAATGATGTGTATTAAAGTGGATTAAAATAAATACTCAGAGTGTGCAGAGGCCTCACAGAATCATGACCTGATAATACTGATTAATTGTCGAGTTGATTAGACACAGATTGAACTGCTAGCTGCAGTTGCATCGGCTCGTTTTTCTTTAAAAGCACTAATCTTGAAAAAAGCTGCCCACATCCCAGGCTTTATACCCAGGAATTTTGTCTTTGATTTTACTGAAATTAGTACATAAAGAAAGAGGAAGGTACAAGTGAAGTTTTTTTTAATGATCCCACCTGCATTATTAGGCTCAGGCTTGAGTTCTCACCTCCGCATATCAGATGGTTGAGCTCCATCCTGATAGGACTGTCAGGTCATTCCTCCATGTCCTATTCAACATTCCCCAGACCCACTGGAAATTTTATGGGGAAGACCAAACTTGTGCTAAATATCACATCATCACCTTGTTTTGCTTTTTAATGAGAATGCAAACAAACCAACCAACACCTTTTCACTCAGAGCAAGCCTGGGCCACAAAATGATGTCATGCAACAGCTGAAGAAGCGGTGGCAGCTCTCTAAGCTTCTGCATCGCCTGTGAAGCATCACTGGGATCTCTGGTGGCACAAAGTGGCCCTGGCTTATAGAGCTGATAGGAGTTTTCGTTGTAACAACATTGCCACCTAGTGCTCCAGTGGTACAGTTCAGACGGGGCCTGGGAAATTATGTGTTCTAGCAGATGAAACTTGTAGAAAACAAGTTTGTTTGACAAGTTTTTAATATTTTAGAGGAGTGGACAGGCTGCAGGAAGTACAGTGGTTGTTTTGGGTGATCCACCTCTGTCACAGCATGTGTAAAGTGCTCCCAAGAGGTGAGGAATTGATATTGTAGTCACTGCACACTTCTAAAAAGAAAAGGGAAGTTCATCACATTGAAATCTACCTTCTCTAAAGCTAGGAATAAAGCCTAAATTGGTCATCTAGACTCCTTCTGCTGTAAATAGTGATGGGTAGCACCCCCAGGTTGTAATACATCCAATTTACATGAGAATGTGTTTATTAAAAAACATCAGTTACTAGTAAATGTGTGTTTATTAATAAGCATAATAATAAAAATATTAATAAACATCCTCTCTGTGTTTTTATTGTGTCTGATCATCATCTAGGGAGCCAAAGGGACTCAGGCTGGATGCCTAACTTACAGGTGGGTAATTTGGGGTGAGGTGAGTCTGGGTATAATTCTATGGCAAAGCCAGGAAATGAACCGTGATCTTTATAACCCCATATTTTAGCCACACTGCCACCTCTCCTCTACAACTAACTTTTAGTGAGAGTGAAGGAACATGCCACTTCTGAAATAAATCAAAGAGTGCTTGCTTGCTTTTGCAATGACATGTGAGGTGTAGTTTCACACTACCTTTTGAGGAATTTGGGGTTTTGAACATTTTAAATTTGATCCCAGTGACTATACTACTACAAAGAGAAAAAGGATACCTGCAGGGTAGAGGTAGAATTTTATTCCCAAAAGAAAACAGCATAAGAACATCTATTCTAGACAGTCTTGGGGAGAAGGGGCAAAGTTTTACTCACTGTAACTATGTTGATTTGAGTTTTTGCTAAATGAATTAGCTGCTTTTTCTACCTATTTTCAGGTACACTGCAGGAAGGAGATTTAAGGCAGGAAAGATGTAGAGATGGGATTGAAATGGTCTGTCTGCAGACCCCATTCTTGCATTGCTCCTACCCAGCATGAGTTTAGAAGTCACTTATGTTACATTTTTCATATGAGATCTGATTTCAGGCATTATCATGGTAGCTTTTATCTACCTATATGGGCTTAGACCCAAGACACAGTGCTTGTGGCTTTAGCATAAGTCTATGAGTCTACAAAAGGCTCTGAGGGTACTGGTGCTAAGTCTTCTTATGTCTCATTGGTACTAGGATGGGGATTACATTTTAGGTACTATATCTACTATCAAATTTAAGCAAAAGATAATAAACTTCCCCTTGTCTACACTTTCTCACTGAACAGTTATATTAATTACAACACCAGCATGGATCTCTCTACGACTGGCTATCTTCACTGTTACCATTTACCCTAAAAAAAAACCACACAAAAATACATGTTACTTGCTTCTCCAAGGTAAGATGTGTCAGTACGCTGATAGAAAACACAAGTGGTTAGTGCTTTGGGTTGAAGTTTCCTGTAAAAGATGTTCCACTGAAACCTCTAGGCAACTTGCATTTGGGTGAATCCAAATGCAGCTCCGTCTGCCAATACAAGATTTCAGGATCACTCTATTGGCAGTGTCCAAGTTACAAGGGAACTCTTCAGATATGAACTGCCTGGCTCAATAATCCATAGAGGCAAAAGTCCTGATATTTGTGATAGTTTACAGTAATATGCTCAGTATCCTACAGCTGTATCTGGAAATGTAAAAGGTTTAGCAAATCAGCAAATTTTCCTTGTGGGCCTTCTTGTTCTTGAACTGGAGAAGTATTCCTCTGTGTCCTAGCTGTCATTACATGCTTGACAGATTTTGGAATGGGATGTAACAAGGTGTCCAAAACCATTGGAGGCAGATTTTCCTCCCATACTAAAATATACAGCAGTAACTTGGTCTCTTTAGCAGGCATCATGTGTCCTGTAAAACTGCTAAGTGGGTGGCTGGGAGCCCCTGGCTCTACACATAACTTACCAGATACCTGCAGAAGGGGAAACAGCAGCCTCTGCTCCTTTTAATTGTTTTATGAAGTGTTTTCTTTTCTTTAAAAGTAGTAGATATAATTGCATAGAGACTTCTTAAATAAAATATGACTTTGGAAACACTTCTGGTGCTCTAAGATTTATTGTTATAGACATGATACTCATCTGATATTGATCATCTCTGTCATATGCAGATTATCTTTGTCATTATGTCATAATCTCCATTTGTGCAAATAAGAGATGAACAAAGCTTTGTTTTTAGGTGAACACTTGAAAAATCTGTGTTTAAAGTAAAACCCAAGTATACAGGTACATTGCATTAATTCTTGCCATCAAACAATACACAGAAGGGCCTGATCTCCTCTTGAGCCCTCTTTGAATTTTAGATCTGCATATTAAGCAAATGCAGAGAACAGGTAGAGATATTCAGGGTGGGATTCATCACTGCTAGCTGAAGAGATCTATTTAGACTGTCACACCCTCCTTAAATAGGGACAAATAGGCTCTTGTGGAGCACACATCTTCTGACCTCCTTTAAAAAAGAGTATCCACCTTGGCTGTGATGATCTTTCCGAGATGGATTTGGATAGAGTTGAAAAGATCTAGCCCAGATTTAGATGTCTACAGTGTATAAGTGATGGCAACGTAGCCAGGTCAAACCCACTCGGAGTAGGTATGGCTGTGAATGATTTTTCTCAAATGTAAGGTAGGGATGAGCTCATTCAACTAATTTCCCAGCGTCATTCTGTGACTAAAAAGGATTTTTTCCTGACCTCAGTGCTGTGACTACAAATTCCTTGATGTCAATACACTGATTGCCCATTAACTTCAGACATCTCAGCCCTGCTAGTGCAAAGCTGTTCAAAAGGAAGCTGTCAGGCACAATGACATTGACCATTGACAACTGGGTCCTATTTGCACAGAAGCCCTCAAGCAGAGGTGACAGACAAGGATGTTACACCTCTCACTTAGTGGACTGATCAGAGCAAGATTAGGAATGTTTTCAAAGCATCCAAGTGCATAAATCCCATGGAATTTTTTGAGTTTGGGCATCTTAACACTACTGTGAATCTCATCAGGTGTTTGTGCATGCCTACTGCCACTCAGGTGGAAATCCAGTGGGCAATTCTGGAGATTCCCTGTAAAGAGAGATCATACCTGAATTACTTACAATACAAGCCAAAAATAGAAGGGCTAGAATACTATGTGTACAGTAGGTCTTGCCAAACTAAGAAAGAAATTACGAAAATCTTAACCAGTGCAATGAAGTGCTTAATCGTTAATGCTTGAACTTCAAAAATGTTATAATTTTATAGTAGATTCACAGGGAATGTTTTCACGTAGACACAAGCATTGCAGAAATGCCCTGACTATTAGAAAGTTCAGCTTACATTACACCAAGGGCAGAAGCAAATTCCAGGCTGTCAAGCCCTTCACTTAAAATAATTTCTCTATTGCTGTCCCCAAACAAACACATCTCAGGACTGTCAGCTGTGATGTCTCATGTGTAGAAGTATGGTCTCTGGGGTACGAGAGATCTCAAACCAGAGATGATTCAGCTTTAAGAATTTTTAACCAAGGTTAAATTCTGTCCAGTTTCTGAAGTTACACAGTTAAATCTGCTTTTGCCTGAAAATCAGCATCTCTGCTACTTCTATCAAAACTAATTTTAGATGTTATCCATCAGTTAGGGTGGCCAGTAGAGTACTACATAATATGAGGTGCACTGATCCACAGGGAAAAGAAGAAACATAACTCATTGCAATAAATTTAAAATTTGTTTTTTACTGAAGCTAGTAAACAGTAGGGTTCCTCCAAGCTCCCCAATTCCCAAATTAAGAAACATATCAGACTGTCATTATGCAAACCTGCTTAAATTCAAGTCCAAATGATTTACTGACTAATGTAAGTAAAGCAAATCTTAGCTTTGACTGCAAATAACAGATTTTTCAATTTAGTGTTGAAAATCAAAAGAAAAGTCATCTTGAATCAATTGGAAAGAAAGAATTTGTACATTTCTTTTCTTTCCTGATTCTGAATTTTGTGTAAAAAAAAAAATCTTATCTGGGAGAGTAGGACTGGAAAGACAAATTGTTGCACATTGCAGTGCCAAGTGAAACATTTTGATATCTAAGAACAAAAAAGCACAGTACTGGATCAGACCAGTATCCTGTCTCCAGTAGGAGCCAGAAATTAATTTCTATGGAAAAGCATAAAACAATATTTCTTCAGAATTCTCTCCCAGCCTGAAATACCCTACAGCTCAGGGATTTCCTGAGCCTGAAATCATGCTTTGTGTCTTACTCAAATGAACTTCTTCCCTGCAAAGTTGTATAGGCAACACTTGAACTCATCTAAAGTTTTAGCACTTCCAATATCTGATACCTGTGTCTGGAAACAGGGAATTCCATGGTTTGAGTGCATGTTTTATGATGAGACACTTTCTCTACTTTGTTTTAAATCTCTGACTTGTTGTTTCATTTGATCCACCTCACTGTTGCACCAACACCAGCAAACAATCTTTTCGCAATGTATCCATTTTTACTTAATCAAAAAAATTCCCAAACATTTATAATTTGCTGAATGCATGTGACTCCTGTTTCTTGCAATGAAAATGCTTGTGGCAAAGCCACTCTTCCCTCCAGCTTCTATCTGTAACCCCACTCTAAAACAAAATACTGAGCAGGGCTTTGAAAATGCCTCCAAGCGCTGCCTGGAAGATGACTAAAACTGGGCATCACCTATGGCACCTACCTGTGTGTATGGTGGAACCTTTTTGGACAGAAAGCCCTGCTGTGTGCTGAAAACTGGTTTGGCATCACAGCAGACAGAGAGCAGAATTCTGGTCATGACTGCCGTTGTTGGATGGGAAAAAAAGAAGCAATGTAAAAAAAGCTCTTTCTGACATTGTTTTACAGGCAACGATGTCAATGTTGGGAAATACTGCCTCTAGGACTGTAGTCCTCCTGTATATTTCCTCTGGCTTTGCCTAACATCTGTGATTTTCCTTCACACGTCTCACTGTTTTTACTGTAGTTACAATTTGTGTGATATTTTTTACCTGAACCTAACTAGGAACAGTGGTCTTATCTCCATAACAAGAGCATTCAGAGATGTGCTTCACAGCTCAGATTTGGTAGAATTGGTAGACGATGACATGTAAAAGTCATGGAAATTACTTTTAATAAATTTTTATTTCCTAACCATTAAGACACCTGCGCATCAGGTCACACGCATGCACACACCCCCTGAGAGTGTCTTGAATAAGAGCTCTAAATCAACAGTAAATATTGGGGTTTTTTTTTAGTTTCTGAATGCTGAGTTGTGCTTGCAGTATTTCCAAGTTTTTCTCTGATATTGTAAAGTTTAAAATTTTCACTGTTTTTATGAAACAGATTTTCTATAAACACAAAATCTAGTACAGGTGTAAAAGAGTTGGGATAATTGAGGCATCAAAATTCAACCAAAATATTGAGCCTTTCCCAATTTAAACATTAATGCAAAAATATCTCCAAATGCGCATAGTAACAAAGATATGTACTTGTGTGCATTTTCCACTTTATATGAGGGAAAGATTTGGCATCTCTCCTGAAGGTTAAATTGTCTCACCCATCTGCTGTCAGATGTCAATGAACAGATTAAGGAAAGATGAGAAATAAGAGCTGAGCAAGTGTGATGGAGGAGCTACTGGGAGTGTCAGTGCTGATCCTTGTCTATGGCAAAGAGCAGGGAAGTCCTCAGAAGAAAATTAACTTCTTGGTTCAAAGATCTCTGCAAGATAGACATAAATTTCATTTAGAGGGTGTTAATTAAAGTCTGTTGAACTCTCCAGATAAATTGACTGAGACATTAATTGAAGACTGGCAGATTTTAGGAATGCTGAGCACGTATTTTTTTTTACCTATTTCTAGCAGGTATCCCTTCTGTCTCCTAGGACCTAGAAGGCTCCTGGCCTTTGTGTGGACATAGACTTGAGTGACACTACCTTACAACTAACAGCATGGCAATGGAGGAGGTACAGAAGAGCAAACTCCCGTCTGGCAGTGGATCATCTCTCTGGTAAACACAGGCAGTAACCAGGTTTCAGAACAACCTAATGACTTAGCTCCAGTGTTGACTAAAGCCATCAGCAAGAAACTCTGTCATGTGCATTTACACAAAGCATATTTCTTGGGTCAGGCATGAAATCAAAATTCCTTTAAGGAAGATGAGACTTTAAACACTTGCTGTCGGGGAAAAAAAAAAGTCTCCAAAGACCTTATCTCACGCATGATACAGTCACAAACATCTGCTTCCGTTTCAGTTTTTCCTTCTGTTAAAAACTAAAGAGAGTGCTTCCAGATCCCTGGAGCAGCTGTCCCTTTTAAGCCGGATACACAACAATATGACACACAGTGTTGGAATGTGGATGGGAAAATGCTGTATTTATCAAAACAGACAATTTTTATCTCTTATTTTTGGACAATTGCTAGGTAAAGCAGTGGAAGTCTATTCCCACATTTTCCATGCAGTATTTTGAATTCTGCGTTAGAAACTGGCAAGTATATGTGGCATATTTCAGGAGAGTCTCATCAATAGCAAATGTGAGATGCAAATTCAACTAAAGCCTACAGTTTAATCCTCATTAAGGGACTCATTGGTGTCCACTTTATCAGAATAATGAGATAGAAAACATGAGTCCTAAGGGAGACCTTAATTAGGAGTTTTGGCAGGTCTGTTAAGATGCGTATATGATGACTAATTTGGGGGGGTTGCTGTCGTTGCATTCTGTTGCTAATACACTTACGCAAATGTACCTTGTTCTCCTAATCTTTAAAACGTATTTGGGGGTGTAGTTCAAGTAGCTCTTCTCATTCTATATTTTTTTAAATCCTTTCTCCAAACTCCTGCAGACCTTCAGACCCTCTGTCTGGTCAGACATTAGAAGACAGGCTTTGCTTTCAGGGCTCCTGACAAATTACTGTGTGTTGGTGGTCAATATGTGAAGCAGTCTGAATCTTATAAATCTGAATAAGGATAATCTCAGGGCAAAAGCAGAGGAGAGAAATTCCCAGTAAGGACACACAGCTCCTGTTCAAGTTGGAGAAAATCATTTAATTTCTCTGTGCTTCTGATCCTTGTCTGTAAAATGGGAAAGAATCTTATTTGCTTGCTTGTGTTATTTTTCTTCTTGTTATTGTTACCTATTTTAAGCTTCCTCAGAAAAAATCTGCTTTTTATTGTGTGCATATATACCACACAATCTCCAATGTTGATTGTGGATATCAGCTGCTCCTGGAAGATAAACATCGTCACATCACATTCCTGCTGGACTGCAGCACATCTCCTTCTCTGCTTTCTCCACAGGCCAAGTACTGCTTGGCTATCACCTAGTCCTTGGCTGCTAATTCAGCCAATTAAATAAAAATGTTATAGACAGGCAAATTTCCAGAAGCTGAATGACTCCGCAGTGCTCTGACCCTAGAAGCAAGGAAGGATTTTCAATACATCAGTACAGCCAGTGGCTCAAGAATGCCCCAGGCCATCAGTTGGTGGGGTCTGGAGCATATATTGAGAAATATCTGCCTGTACCAGCCCTGTCCTTGCTTTCTAATGACTCTTTTTACCAGTCGCTACCCAGAAGCAGGCTTCCAAACTATAGGGACATTTGGTCTGACTATAATAGTTATAAAACAAGTTTAACCTTTTATTATTATGCTAGCAATTTAATTTAATATCAATTTATTACTATACCATGAAAATCAGCAACTTTCCCTGATCCAGGACAACAAAGTTCACATGCTTCAACTTTCTCATCCTCCACAACCAATTACTCAACATGAATTGCCTACTAGACATGATCTCTATGTGCAAATCACCAGAGACTCTGTGGTTGTTGCTGCTTAGCTTGGGCCAAACTGAGCTGTGAGTCCAGGAACTGTTCTAGCATCAGTAGAGTACAGTTTAATGCACGGCAGCACTTTAACCAGGGCCTGGCTGTGTTTTAGTAGCACAGCTGCAGTCAAAAGGACCCAAATACAGGCACTTCCTTTATAGCAGAATGTATGTCCGTAATACCAATAAAGAGAGATGTGCAAAACTCCGAAACATTTTGCCTGCAGAAACTTCTGCTACTGATGCCACATCTGTGGGTTGTTTAAGACCCACAGGGCTGGCATATCTAGAAGGAAGGAAAGTGATCCCATGGGGATGCCTTGATTGGCAGCATTGGTTTGCCTGAGAAAGTACAGCTGTCTTCTTCCATTTAAAAGCAAAGGCGAGAGGAATGTTGGTAGAGGATCATTTTTACATGACATCTAGAGGTTGGAGAGCTCCTGTAGGGTAGAGAAAACCTGGATTTTGCACTCTTCTTGACATGGAAAGCACGTTAAACCAACAACTCTTCCAGCCACAGGCTATGATAGGACCATCTACCTCTACCTCCTGCCAAGGCTAGAAGTCTGTGTAGAAAAGTTGTCACCCAATGACTGAGCCATCCACAATGGAAATCTAGATAAAAATTCCAGCAGTGAACTCCAGGTTCACAGTGATATTTATCCTAGAGCTGCAAAAAAGTGATAATGTAGGGCACATCAGTTTTGATGGCTTTTGAGGTTAATTGGCTAAAATAATTCAGCCCAAAAAATCCTTTTGTAATAACTTGTCTTCATCTCTGGACAGGAGACATGGGGTCTCAGTTCCGGCTGGGCAATAGCTACCGTACTGCTGAGGATAGCTGAATTTAGGTTTCTTTCTGGCTGTAAGATGTAGTGTTTAAGATGGCAGTCCTAAATGCATACATTTATAAAGCACTGCCTTGGATAAGGATGGTGCATAAAGTCCTCTGGAGGGACATCGTAACTTTTTTTTCTTGAAATAAAAAAGTTTGAGATACCAAGCAAAGACAACAAGGTTGTCCCACTTTTCTAGCAAGGCTCCAATTTGATAATTACTATTTCACCTATCCATATTCCCTGTGCAATTTTAATTGCAAAGATTACATGTATGTCCCCTTTGAATTCATGGGGTGTTGCTCAATCGTGTTTCATATTTGCCACATTCCCTCCCAAAATAAAGTGAATTTTGTCAAACTTGGCGGAGGACAGGAATGTGTACTGAGACTCTTTACCTCTGTAATTCCATGCACAAGAGAACACTATGTCCCCATTAGCGACCATCAGAAAAGATCTTTGGTGCAGAGATGATCTGAGATCACAGGAATCATAGAATGGTTTGGGTTGGAACGGACCTTAAAGATCATCTAGTTCCTACCCCCCTGCCATGGGCAGGGACACCTCCCACTAGACCAGGTTGCTCAAAGCTCCATCCAGCCTGGTCTTGAACACCTCTAGGGATGGGGCATCCACAACTTCCCTGGGCAACCTGTTCCAGTGTCTCATCACCCTCACAGTAAAGAATTTCTTCCTAATATCTAATCTAAATCTCTGATTTACAATTTTATAGGTTATTTTTCTTCTTATCGATCATCTTGAATAAAAAAAAAAAATGTTTTTTTTCTAACACTGACTTGCCTGACTTTTAATTCCAAGCAGTATATCATGAGCTTTTCTCTGAGATAAAGGGTCTTACGATTTCTTGTATTATGTACATGCAAAGTATAAACCCATGGTTGTAGCAAGACATGGAACTCCTTAAGTTTTCCATTGTAAGATTTTCAGTACTGACAGTAGCTTGCCACATGTTTTTCAGTTTTCCAACGTCCTCTTTTAATGTCTAGAGATCTGAACTCAATAAAGTATTGATTTCTTCAGTGATGTGCTTGGAGACAAAATCACTGCTATTCATTACTACCCTATGTTACACTCATAAGAACATTATTAATTCTCATTCCTTCTAAATTTTTTTCCTTGCAGATGATGAATCCACTTTACAGACAGAGGCAACGCTCATTATGTTTAGAAGTATGATTTTACAATTATTTATTTCAAACATGTTGTCGTTTAACAGACATATTTGACTAAATATTCCAAGTCACTGTACCTCACAACGGCCAGGTTTTTTTACTTCTTTACAATCCTTACCAATTTACAATGTTCTTTATGGTATATCTTTGTTCCCACCCAGGAACTTGCTGGAATAGTGGATTACTTTGTTTACAGAATTGAGGATTTTTTGGCCTATTTGGTACTTCTGGACATGCAGCAGGTAGTTAGTCAACTGTAACATCTCCTAAATCCCAGCTGTGCCTACTAAGCACATAGAAACTGGAGAACATTGGGTCTGCTGGAGACGTTTATCCCAAAAATCCCTTATCAGAAATCCCTGTGCTGTGCTGTTCCTCTAAAAACTCTGTTCACGGCAGAAGAGTTTTATTCAGAGCATACGAGTTTTCCTCTGCACTACAAGCCACCCCTTGACATAAGCAGTTTCTCTCCATCTTTATACATCCCCGTTTGAGGAAAGGTATTGATAAGGTTATGAAAAATCAAGCGTGGAATCACCCAGACATTTCAGATTTCCTGGAGGGATTCCGGCAACGCTCTGCTTGTCTGTACCACATTTGACTCCATGGTACCTGAACACCAAGCTGAGTCAGAGGGACTGGAGTCGCTGATGTTTTTTATCTCTGAGAAAATACACTGTAGATGATTTCAGAATTGCCTCAGGGTCTTATTCTTGAGGTTTTAGTGTGCATCGGTTACAAGGGGAAAACAGTATTAACTAGAAACCAAACAGAAAATAACTAAACTGGGTCATTCCACAGCCAGTTATTATAAGGGCTTTCTTACCTCTCAAAGGCTTTCCTATTTCTGTCCAGACACTGGTTTTACGAAGAGCCCCTTTGGAGAGACAACTTGCATCTTCATTTTCCAGTCCTGTCTTTCACACTTGCGTGAAAACCTTCGCAGTCATTAATCACCAGCTTGCAGCAAAATAAGCAGAACCTCTGAACCTGTCCCACACCAGAGTACCATTAAGAAAAACAATTTATCATTTAACTCGACGTTGTTCGCATGTGAAGTTTATCTCTCCTAATGAGATGTTGTTCTCCATGGGTATTTTTTCCCCCTATTTCATTATTATGGCTCCCTCTAGGCAGGTTTCCCTTGAGTTTTAATTATGAAAACAACACCTGTTTTCAGTGCCACTGTTGGAGTTTTCATCCGCTCCAGAGAAAGCATTTGCTTCTCTGTTATCTTGAGTGTCTTCTACTCTCTGCATTGATTTCCCAGAAAATGCTGTTATTGATTTTATCTTGACATTTCAGTGAATACCTCATCTTCCTCATACTTCCTTCTTCTGAATTTTAGAAAGCTACACTCACCCTTGTTCTCTCTGGTCTCCCAATTAGGGAATACTTTTGATTCTCCTTTTCTGTTCTAAACCCCTGTGTGATCAGACTTTTTGCCGCTGTGCCCTGTGCTTTTTGAACCTGCTTTCCAGGCCACTAGGGAGATGCAAGGATCTTTTCCTTGGTCTTTAGTCAAACCTTAAGACCTGCTGCAATATCTCTACACAAAGATTGCTCTACTTTTAAGCTTCACTTTAAGAGTTGTGTTCATCTGTCATGTTTGTGCTGGTTTGGGTTGAAGAGTCTGGTGTTTTGTCATGTTCAGTACATCCATCATATCATCTAATATTAAATTATGTTTGTGTTGGCTTCAAGACCATGGGCAAAATGTTCCTCCTAAAGTATTCTGGCTGTATTTGGAATCTGTGTTATTGTTATGTTAGTGTTTTATTGCACTAGAAATAATAAATAGTGGTGAATAATAAAGCACTTCTTACCTTCAGTATCTTCTGCATTTATCTCATATGCAATTTTTCATCACTGCTGTGGGGAAAATAAGGCATTAAACAGCCAAAAAGAATAATTTTCACTAAATAATAATAAAGCAGCAGTTCACAACTTATAATGAAAGAACAAAGAAAGGGAGGCTTAAAACAGTGCCAGACATAATATTACTCATCTAGGGAGCTGGACTATTGTCTAATTGACTATTAGACAAAAAGTCTATAAGAAAGTTTCTGGATTCTCCTTAAAGAAACTGATTTATCATGCAAGGCACTGTGTCAGAGCCAAGCAATATCCTGACCTCCAGTCTTGGATAAAGTCAAAGGACTGAGCAAGGTCTAAATCCCAAAGCACAGCCATGTTTGGAGGGAGTTCGGGATCCATTTTGTCCAACATGAACCACCTAAAAAGTGAGGGACTACTTTAAACCAGAGATTCAGCTTCCTCCTATCACTTATAAAGATAAATAATTGAAGTGTCAAGACACTTGGTCTTAGGAAAGAATCCACGGAGTGGTTCTCTCAACCTGACATCAGAAGAATCAAGTTTAGACTAAATGCCTAATTTTCAAGTAGGCAAAGGTAGAATAGATGTTTTCCACCCTCAATGTCCCTGAATCTTTCTAACAGGAGTAGTTTCAGGCTTCATAGTCACGTTCCAAATCCCTTCACTACAGCCTGGCACACTAAAATCACTAAAGTGTTAATGGAACACACTTTATCAACCCTTCTTTCATCCATCATGTAATGATTGTGTTAGCAGTTAATTCCCTGTCCTCCCATCCTCAGAAACCCAACTGTAACAAAACAAATAGCTCAAACAAACAATGTGTGCAATGTTTCCCTTGTCCAGTCTTTTAGGGTGTTTCCAGATGAAAAAGTTAAAAAATATGCCATGACTGTTTCTTTCTCTCTTCTCAAGTAGCGGTGAGTCAGATAAACTCAACCATGGATTTTCTGGATCAGTGTTACCTCACTCTCAGACACTTTGAAATAAAATCCATAAGCATTTCTTGCATTGTTTGAATATAAAGATGTGATTGAAATGAACCCATATTTTACATTTTAAATAAATAAATAAACATTAGAACATTATAGTAAAAATTTACATCAACCTCCCACCCTCCCTCTTTCCCACCTTCTCATCTTCCTTCTAGACCTAGTCTCTCTTGAAATCCGTATAATTTTCTGTGAGGATCTTTAATTTAGGAGTTTATTTGCAGAAACCTCCCTTTGAGTCTATGTGTGTGCATATTTGTATATAATTTTATATATCTCATGAGTTGTGGGACCAGGAAAAATATAATTTGGTTTAATTAAATCTCCATGCCATTAAAATATTCTCCCCTAAAAATGATGGTTTCGTAATTTTTCATTTTGTTATGAGTATTTTGAAGACCTAGAGGAATAAAGGTGAGCTGAAGTAACTGATTTGCATGAGCAGCTACTAGACCAAATTCACAGATAATATTTTTAGGTAAGTAATGTGGGCATAAATGAGAAAAAGTCTGTTTAAATGATCTGGAAGATACAGGACTAGCAGACTTTTCAGTTTATTTGGAAATACTTTGTCCTAAATTCTCCTTGCCATCCCAATGGCAGATAGTAATTTTAGTTTAGAGATGGTCACGAGCAGCATCTTTGTATATTTGCTACTACATGGAAGAAACATGGCAAAGTCCTTTGAAAGTTTATGAATATAAATTTAAGGCTAAATTCTGATTTTTCTCATAACAAGTTCTCCCAAGGTTTTAAATTCAGGTCAGCAAAAGTAGCATGAGGTTTTCCTCAGCCATACAGGACTTCCTGAGGACTACATCACAATTGCTATACTAATGCTTTTTCATAATTATACTAGTTTTCCAAGTCCCATCACAGATCAGCATGATTCCCCTGCCAGCAGTTTAGTTGGCAAAATTTATTCGATACCACAGTTTTTATACATTGTGTGCTTCACACAAACATCCAGTGTTTGCCAGCAAGGATACTTTTGGCCTAAATCTATGGTATACTAAGATTATCACTAATATGGAGGTGGCTGAGTATAACTACTGAAAAAAAGTCTGAAACTAAGGGTCTTAATTACAGTGCAAAATTTCAGTTACAGTGAAAAGGCTGTGAAGAGCCTTAAGGGCCATCTATTGTGGTAGATGTGGTAGATTATGTGGGAAAGAAGTTTGTGTAGCTGGATGTTAAGAAGGAGATGAAGGACCTTGTAGTGAAGACTTGACATTTGGGAAGATCTACAGGCTGTGACATTAGAAGTCCAATTTTTTCCCAAGGAGGTTCACAACTTATCCTGCAGACCATGGGTCAAGTTTTTCCTAGACTGGAAGAATATTTCTTAGTCTTCTATAACTTTTGCAAGCTCTGAGCAATTCACTATAGAATGAATTCACTTACTTGATTAACATGAGTAGTATAATTCATCACAGTGGAAAACTCACAGGCTGCTGTTTAATATGAATTAGTATAACCTGGCTTTTAACATGTTATGAATTGGTTCTATACTTTTGTCCTGTTTTTTTTTTTTTTTTTATCTGGGAAACAAAAAAAATCGTAGCCAGGTTTGAACGAGGAGATTCCAAGGGGTTTGTTTTCGTTTTGTTATACTGCAGCAGGAAAAAGGAAGGAATAACACTTTCAGTTATCCATGCTGCCAACAATTCAGATAACTCACATTCACAAAGTCATATTCCTTGAAGCACTGGTTTACGGGAAACTTTGCTAAAACAACCAATCATTCATCAAGAGATAATTGCCAGCACTGGCTAAACTTGCAGAACCCAAAGAAAGCTGAGGGACTTTTTATGCTGGTGAAGACTATTACTCATCGGATGGCAGTTGCAGCTTTGGAACTGCAATTGCTGCTCTGCTTTGTTAAATTTGGTATTCATAAAAAGAAAAAAAAATCCACAAACAACACAAAAGTGAAACAAAACCTCTGCTAATGTTTAAATTTTATAGTGAGATACAGCCACAAGGCACTAGCACAGAAGAATATTTCTGATTGGCTACCAGCTGTTGGAGCTGAACAGATGAGCTGGAAAGTAGCAATTTACAAGCTATTTCATATTTAAAACTGTTAGGTCCTGTGCAAAACAATCTTTTCTCTCTGGGAAAAACAACAGAAAAAAATATTTAAAAAAAGGGTCCCCAGACGAAAGGAAACATCCACAGGGAACAGACTCTCACAGCCCAATGAGAAATTTCAGACTTCTCTTTATTCTTTCAAATACTTTCTTTCTTTCAAACAAATATTTTATTCTTTCCAGTGAATTGGAATAATTTAATTACGTTAAAAACCAGGCTTAGAAACATTAATTACTAACTGGCTTCACCTCTGCCGTGTTATAAAGTGTCACAGTTTAACTCACAGCTCACTTTTTAATCCTTGCTGTATCAACAGATCTATTTTAATACAAAGTCTTCCAGAATTTCAGAATGTAGTTACATAAATTGTGATTAATTAAGAAAGATTATTGCACTTAAACTAGAATGGAAATAATAAATGTTTATTTCAGGAAAATGAAAAAGATTTGTGCAAAGCCATTGCATTCTATATATAGCCCTTCACTTAACAGCTCTACAAACCTGCAAAAGTTGGTTCTTGTTGAAAACTGCCAGGCTACATACAATGAAATCTGGAGTAGTAATACCAGAGAGCTGTCAGTCAGCCATCCATCCATCTAATTGGCTTCTTACCATCTTTCCATCATGTTTTTTTTATAACTGGTCGCCTCTGGCTAAAATGCAAATCATGAGGAAGAGCCGTCTAGAAAAAGCTGCTGCTTTCTTAATTATCTGTCAGAGTATGGACCAGTGGACCCTGGGCCGCAGAGTGGAGTTATGCTAAGCAGCAAGGCATCACGGGAATTGGAGTGACAGCTCATTTTCCTCCTGTGTTTTTTCCGCGTTCGAATGACAATGCAGAAATACGGGTTTTTCCCACACTTTCTCTGAACACCTGGGCCAATGCTCAGGGGAACACAAAGCCAAAACTGTCACATTTCCAGACATGGTCTTATTGCTGTCAGTGTGACAGGATTGTTGACAAATGCCAGCAGTCATCTCAGCATCTTGGGATATGTCTGCCGTGGTTGTGTCAACAGCCTGACAGAAATTGTTAATGTTTAAACTTCTTCCACTGACAGAATCCTGTCTTGCTGACAGTATTTGTCATATGAAACTCAATCTTTGTCAAACTTGCTTAAAAATTAACACTTCCTCCATTTCTAGTTTCAGCTAACTCCCTGTGTGCCTTTTTTTTTTTTTTTTTTGTTCCTTAAGTAATAAGATTTCAACAAGGTAATATTCCACAGTCCACAATGAGTCCAAGAGCACAAGCACATTATGAACTTATGGCCAGCTTGTCCTTTTGACCTCTGCTACAATGATAATTATGCTTTTATTCCTTGCCCATTTTTTTTGCCTTAGGAATCAAAGTTCTGAATTATTCAAGAGCCATAAAAATCCTATTTCTCAGTGTACAATGTGGAAAATCAATTAAACAGAGTTAGCTTAGCACTTATATAAAAATCAAGTTACCAGTTTGTAGACATACATTAACTGAGTCCTTCTCTAAGTTTGGTTTTGAAGGTCAGTCCAGCTTTACAGAGAAACAGAGTCAGTAAGTCTTACCTGGAAACCAGCTCTAAATCTGAAAAGTCCTAGGATGAGTATTGGTTTGTACAAATGAAAAGGAAAGGCACATAATCAGTGTTGTATATCTTCCAAAAAATGGCATGGGAATATCATGGATCATTTAAATTTATTTGAGTGAACATGGTTGCACCCAAGAAGACCTGAACTAATCATCAATGTCTCATTGGGTGTTAAGAATGAAGTACTAACACGGAAGACTTCCGCGTATTTTTATTCTTAAGTAGGAAAACTTGAAGGACAAATGTGCATCCAGAGGTGTGGAGACCTTCAGAGTGGTGCAAGACATGATCTTGCAGCTCCACTAGGAAGAGTTTTGCCTGTGAATCCCTACTGATACCAAACCCATGTCCCTTGGTGGCATTATGCAATCAATAGTTATTAGGATGTCTGTAAATCAGTGAAAAAATCAAACTTTGGCTGTTCAGAGTGACTGAAAATTTACCAAGAGTGATGTCCTGGATACATTTTCAAGCTCGGTATTTATACCTCCTCCCACTTACTGCCTTCACAGAAAATATTTAGTAGGCCCTTCTCTAACCTTTGAGAAAGTGAATCAATTCCATTAGTAACCCTTGCATAGGCCTGATGTTGTGTCCCAACTGTTTCATTCGGATCAAATATTATTCTTCATTTGACTTCCTAACCTGAATTCTGTGTATTGTTAAGTGCCTGTCATTTTCTGGCCACTGAAAAGGACAGAAGCCACCCCTGGGCAGGCAAAGAGTTACTTATATGCAGCATTGGTATAAAGAAACAGTTTAATCCAAGACACTGATTGTGGGCCAGAGCGCTAAGACTGTTTGTATCTTTGTTTTAGTACTGACTCTGCTTTTCAGTGTGTTTTTTTTCCAATTGCATTGGGCAAACTGTTAAAACTTGGCTCCCTAAAATTTTTTATGAAGCACCATACATAAGCAGTTAAGTATGTGACCTGTTTCTAGAAGAGAAGACCATCTGACTCTTCTGTTGCAGACAATAATGGCTAAAGGTACTCAGCGTCTCTGTGAAATAGGGTAGATTCTTAAACTAGATTCTTAAACAACTTAAGGCATTTTGTTTATAGGATGAGTTTGGACTTGCTATTGTCACATCTTACTTCTGCTGCTGGGTGGATACCCTCAGTTTGGTTTCCTATTCAAAGTATGAGAACAGCTACATATCCAAGGATGACACCTTCAGAAGCCAGCAGCCTGAGCAAGGAACTGACTATGAGAGTAAGAAATGTGAGAGAGAGGAAGAATGACTGTGTAGGCACAGTCCTTCTATGAACCTTTATATATTTTGTGTCATCCCGACCTATTTTGTCTTCCTCGTGGACTGAGTCTGACTGCTAAGAGAGGTCAGGGAATACATTTGTTGTGAAATGCTGGAATTTTAGGTGCTGAACTTTCCAGCATCAAGATTTGGAAGGTTTATGCTTTCTGAAAGGGAGGTGTTTCTGAAGGACAACCAAGGTGCCAAGAAAAAGTAAATTCCTCTCCCATTAGGAAACAGCTGAGAAAACACTCTCCATAGTCCAGTTACCGATTTAGCAATTCTTACTTAAGCTTAAAAAATGATTCAGTAACAGGGCTTTATCTAGCCTGTACTGTATCTTCACTTTCCCACTTACCAAATTGAACTAATTATATCCAGATACTCTGAAATATCTAAGAAATTCAGAATTACAAGATAATAGAATGGCCTGGTGTTGTTATTTCTTGTTTTGAAGTGATTTTGAAGTTTACCACCAAAGCATCATAATGATGTAGGTTTGCTCTCCTTTACATTATGGACAGTGAAATTAGATGAAATGTGTTTGAAATTTTATAAAAATTCTAGCAGAAATTAGAGCTATTAAACACATAAGCATGGCCTGCTTCCAAGAATGAAATTTGAACACCGTCAAATTAGGACATATAAAATATTACCAGAGGAGCCTAATCTTTCCTGAATCTTGCATAGTGTAATCTCACAAAGGTTTGCTTATGTTACTATACTTGAAGCTGATTATCAAGCAGAATCAATTGTCTTTTTCCAGTGTGCGGGAATGATGGCAGATGAGTGTAGCAGACGGTAAAATTTGATATTGTCAATGCGATCTGTAATTCTAAGAAAGTTTCAGTTCAAAGATTTGAAATTTTTTTATATAGCAGCATCACCTCTATTTTACAGGTAAAGAAACTCAACAGACAAGCCAGAGCTACAAATGTAGGCACTTAAACTGGTGCCTAGACATATATTCACGTGACATGGTCAGAGCCATAAGGCGAGTTGATTACAGCCCCAAGTTCAAAATCTCATCTGCCCGGAATCTTACCCTTTGCATAATGGAAACAATCCCATATGTGTCTGTCAAAAAACATGCTAAAGAGTTTGAAACAAATCCATCTTGCCATTCCTGAGTTAGCTCTGGGTGAAAGTTGTGTGTATCTGTATAAAAAAAAATTCTGGTCATAAATTTGTTTTGTTTTTAAAGTTATCTCTGTCAAAAAGAAAAGTTTGAACACTTAAACTCTATTTCCAATTATTCATTTATGAAATATTAAATTTGGCTGGAATAAGAAAGGGTTTTTGACGGAAAAAAAAAGTAGGCAATGCATAACAATTCCATACCAGACACGAGCAGTGAAAAAAACTTGGAACTACGCAGATTGGGTCCTACCAGATGTAAGATGCAAAATTCAGCCCGGCAATGCAAGCTTTTGGATCCATACAAGCTTCATCTGCAGGCTGCTTGGAAGTTGGTGGATTGAAAGATAGATACTGAAAACTTAAACTGGCTCTTTGAGCTCCCTGAACGGCCTTGTAGCATCCTATTCTTCCCCAAACCATGGTACATCTGTGCACAGCTTCTCTGAGAGATCACTGCACTGAGTGAAACTGAAAATCCTTCATTCTCCTTGACACAACTAAGATGATGTAAAGAAAGAAAGAGAGTCGAAAAGTCTATAAGAGCAGAGCATAGACTGTGCAGCCTGAGTCCGGGGCTAAATAATTATCTCCTGGTATTGTATTATTTGCATAATTAAAAAGTTTGGCTGAATTTCCGACACGCTGTCTCTTACATCAGGGAGGTGGTGGGGGCGAGTTAATCAGCAGGAGGAAAGTGAAGGTTAATGAATTGTTATTCAGATGGTGCAGGCCCTGTGAGATTTGTGGATAATTGATACCATTTGGGAGCTTAGGCAGAGTGGAAGACGAGAGAGGAGCTGCCGCAGCAGCTAGACTGGAAAAGAGCAAGCAAATGATAACTTAGCAATTATCATTTTGATGGGTTTGTTTGTCTTTTTTTTAACTTCTTTCTCTGTCTTGCTCTCTCTTTTTTCTTTTTTTCTTTTCTTTTCCCCCATGAGTTGAGCAGAATTAAGGTGGATGCAAAGGAATCATTCAAAAAAATTAAATATCTGGCAAAGACAATGGTCTTTGAAATCTCATCTGGGACATTGTCATATGAAGAGTGGAAAAGATAATTTAGTGTGAGCTGGAAGGGTGGGAGCAGTTCAGGTTGCAGAGGTTCCTTTGACTTCAGCATGGGTTTTTTCCAGCAGGTGAAATTCCCCTTTTGCAGAAGTCCAGGGTAAACCTTGTACACCATTAGCCCACTATCACTTATTATTCATGCTATCAAAACATCTAGAGCACATGAACTCGAGCCCCACTGTATTCATCATTGTCCAAAAAGCTCATTTCCCAAGCTGTTTCCAACAGACCCTACTGTTTCAATCAATAAGTCAGCATGAGAAGAAACTCATGATGTGATGTGTAGTACTTCAAGCTACAAAGAGGTGAGCCACAGAAGCCACATCTCCTCAACTGGGCTGTTGTAAATCACAAACTAAACCATCCCTCTGAATCACCTTGCAAGGGTTCATCAAGCTGCCTGCATCTAAAGGAAGACATGAGAAACACCACTAAAAGTTTTCTGTCCAGGCTCAGCTTTCAGATGACTGTTACTAAAGATTGGCAAGGTGGAGGTCTTGTCCATCTTGGACAGGTCTCCTGTCCAAGACAATTATTTATAATTTAATACAGAGAAAATTATTTATAATTTAATCTATTTCTAGAAAAAAATATTTATAATTTAATTCAGGTAATATTCTATTGCTGGAATTCTTTAGGGACCCAAAAGAACCCTCAAGAATCTCCTTGACACTGGTTGCCTACCAACATCAGTTGGAGACATTTCACAAACACATTTCAAATGCTTACTTTCGGCCCACGATCAAAAACGTATCAACAAACATGTTATTTTTTTTTATATCAGTCTAGAGACAGGATAAAAAGTATTTCAGCAGCAGTGCTGTTCTTGGATAAAACTGGAAATGTTAATGTATGGGCCATTCTGGTATGTCAAAAAATCATTGCTGTGGATCCCAGATTACTTGAATGGGAACCTATCTATTCTCTGCTGCTCCCTCACCAAAATCAAAAGGTTTGGGGTGGAATATGAACGTGGGGCCTTCAATGAACAAGCATTTTGTGAAGAGAACTGAGGTCCATGCTGCAGACAGAGAGTCGGAGACGAAAGGCTGCTCAAAGCAGGATAGGGATGAATTGCTTTTGTTTGTTGCCTCTGATTTAGATGGAGCCAAAGTTTAATGGTGAAAATTATTTGGTGAAAATAATCTGAAGATTATTTTTATCTGCCTCTAAGATACCTAAATGCTGTGATAGAAACACAAGAGATGTAGATATAAACAGATTAGCACTATGTTTGAGACAGAGTCCAAAAGTTTTAAAATTATGTCGAAGGTAATAAGGAGGTTATGCAATGGCTTCAGCACATAGGACTAGGTAAAAGATGGGCAAAGCACTTAAAAAAACTCTGGGATTTGGTCTGAACTTAGGAAAAGCTGATGTTTACCTACATATTACAACTAACCTCTTAGTAAAGCCCAGTGTACACATCTAAGAAGAAGAAGGGTCCAGTACAACTACATCTTACTGGGAAGGAAGTGGTATCATTAATTATTGCATTCCTGGGAAATCTGTATTTCGCTATCAGTGAAAGTTTGCTGCACGCCTTAAACATTCTGATGTTCATTTTAACCCAAACTCAGATGACTTTGGCCCAAATGCATAAATTCAATATGATATTTATTTGGACTTTGTCCACATTTCCATCCCTTCTATTGGTGTTAGTCTAGAACTCCATTTTCCTGTTACATCCCACTGAACTGATCTTTTCCTTTCTACCTTGCCTGGCTGTCTTTGAACTCTTTTTTTTTCCTTTTCTTTACCTTTTTTTTTTTTTATTCTTCTTTTTCATATTACAAGTTCCTGCACCTTTGAGACTTTTGCAACTTCAGGAAAGTTTTATTTATTTATCGAATAAAAAATTCAGTGGGAAAAGAACATGCTCTCACACATACCTGTACAGTGGGAAGGGGAGGGGGTGCAGAATCTAGGGCACAGCTTGCCGTGATGAAAAAGATGACAGGTGCCCCCCACTGCAAGCAGGGGACTGAGAGATCGTGGATTGAATTTAAGGAAGATGCTAGTGACTTCAGGGAGAACTCTTCTACCTGCAATATTTCCTTGTAGTTAAAATATACAGCATAGTGCCGAAGCTAGTTATAGAGACAGGCAAGTGTGAAAATTAATTTAAGAGGCAGTTACACAGATTTTGGGTGAAGGTCTGAATAATGAAAATAGCACTGCTAGGGACATATTTTTGGCTGATTCCAGTGCTGAAATACACTGTAATGTTGGCTGATCTCAGTTTAATACAATCCTGCAAGCAGGTGTCCTTGATGGTGCTTCAAGACTTCTTGCAAATAACTCCTTATGTTGCCACTTTTAAAATATGTGGGCAGTATTGTTGGACGCAAGTCACAAACACAAAATAAATAAATAAAAAAAAAAGAGACATGGCATTTTGCATTGAGGAGTGAAGCATATAAAGTAACTGGGTTATGCTTTAACAATAAGCATGATGGAAAATATAGCTCTGCAAATTTATCAGGAAGGCTGAAAGAAGAGTCAAATTAAAACTTCCTAGATTGATAAATATGCTCTGGGTCACACAGATGGCAGCCGTGGTCAGAGTACAAGATTGGATGTATAGATAGGGAGTTGAGGACTCCTTGATATTTCCCTGCAGTCCGTCGTATATAAAATATTACTAATTTCCTTGTATCTTGTGTCCCTTGTATCTATTTTTTCTATTAATATTTTGGTGCTACTACCTTTGACCCAGGGACTATTACCTCCATCCTCATAACAATTTTGGACATAATTTAATTGAATAGACAAAGGCATATCAAATTCCCGTGCTCAGAAGCTGAAACCTGAAAAATGTAAACTTATAGATGAGAAAGCTTTCTGAAAACCAAAGATATTTAAGTACCATTTCCAGAAGACTGGAAGAATCTTTGTCACTTCAGCTCAGTAAACCTGGACAACCTCTAATTTTCATATCCATGTTTAGCCTTCTGAAACTCATCTGCTCAGTTTAAGCTAAGCATTGAGATTTCCTCATCCTTAATAAAATGGGACAACCCCAGGGGAATATTCTACATTAGACACTAGGTATTATCATATGATGAATAACTCTCTCAAGATGGCTTTTTTTTTTCCCTTGAATAAAGAAATGGCCCTCATATTCATCTTAACTTTTAGACCTCCGATATTAAGTGCTTTGAATTAGATAACACATATATGTAGATATATCTAGATAACACTTATATCTGGCTTTTAATCAATTAAAAATATGTAGGTAAATCCTACCTTTATACTCTCTTCAGTAACACATTTATAATTTCTGTTTGTTTCTTTATCATTCTCTATTATTGTTTATGATGACAAATGCCCAGTTTTGAAAATAAGAATTTAATGTGATCCTATGCCTTGATTTCTCCCAGAAAGAACACATTGACTTTTGCTGCAGCAGATGCCATCACTGACCATTGAGCTAGAAAGTTTGTACTTTATGGGTCTAGTGCAAAATTTAATCCAATCTGTTTGATTAAGAGAATCCAAACAGTTGCAAAGCATACTCATCTGTTCTTGGAGTTATTAAAATAGAAAATTTTAATGTCTAGGGGAGCTGAGCTTTCCAGAAGTCACCAGGGATATCTGTCCTTCTGACTACAGGAGGGTAGATAATCTTATACCATGACAATATCTTCTGTCCCTATTGGTGGAAAAGCAGGGGTGGAAGAGATGAAATTCTTCACAGACTTTTTTGCCTAGCCTAATGCTTTACCCCAAAGAATATTTCTTCTGCATCGACAGCTGCACAGTAAAAGCAGCTCCGTCTGTTAAAATATGCAAATGACCAGCACGCATCTTTCCTCCCTCTCCTACTGGGCAGGGAATTCTGAATCTAAATTTATGGTGGAAAAAACCAGAGAATCAGAGTGAAGTGAATCTCAAACCAAGGGACTGCAGTGCATTTCATTGGATATTGATTTCAGCAAAAGAAAAAAGCAACACAAACAGGCACATATATACTGCTTCTAGTACAGAAATGTTTCAGATTTGCAGAATCAGTGGACAGGACAAAAGGTCACTGAATTAGGGGAAAAATAACAACTAAGTCATAACACAGATATTTGAAAGGAAATTTAATTTATAGTTATGGATAAAAGTGCACAGAAAGAGAACAAAAGTAAACTGGTGAAATGGACTGAGCAGAACAAGAAAATTCAATTTGCCCTAGAAGACAAGCAGATTTTACTTATTTATTAATTCAAAGAATAGAGAACATTAACTCCACTTTCTTTTTGTTGTGTGTTCATTAGGTTTGCCTTTTGGTCTATTTGGTTACACTTAACGTAGACAATGATTTAGGCAAGGTAATGGTACCTGATCTCAACAATTCAAGACACCCAGTGCTGGCCTCTCTTTACAGCCACTAAGGATGTTATCTGACCTCAGCATTTATTCAAAACAAGACTCTATTCAAAGTCTTAACTATAAATGTTAAGATTCTCTGGAAGAAGTGAAGATTAAAAATCTGTCTTTGAGATGGATCCTGTAAAGAAAAGGGTAGCATTTCTTAAGCAAATGGTTTGGGAAGTGTATCATGGTGTGTGTTTTCAGAGTCTGAGATAGCTGAGATGGCCGTTTCTGTATTTTCCAGGTTGTGTTGCTCTTAATTCAAGTGTCTTACTTTTTCACACAGGACCAGTTCCCCTGCTCTCTGAACTGAGCAGTGAGCAAAGGAGAAAGATGATAATCAGATTTGAGGTTTTTTTGAAGGTTGATATGTGTATCTTTTTGGAAAAATCCTAAACTTACTATGCCGAATTACCACTATGGGAAAGGCTTGTTCTCTAATTCAGATTGCTTGCGTACTTAGCATTCCAAATTCAGATCTTTGTTCAAAGAATAATAAATGAACAAGCTGGACCATGATGCAAATATATATGACCACTGAGTGTAAAGTTATGTACACTTGGTTTCATAAATAAAGTTCTTCTCAAAACTGCCTTCTAAACCACCCACTAAATGGATTTGGCTCATGACATTGTCGTCTTTAGCCATATCTCAGAACCAGCTTCCCAGAGTCATCTTTCTTCTGCCAGTCTCTTTCTGCAAACTTGAGCAAGAAAGTCCAAGTTGGTTTTCTTGAAACCATGTTACTCCCTCCTTGTTTTCTGTAATTGTCTTTTTCCAGTTTCCTCCAATCACTCTAAACTTTCCTTCAGCCTGATTTTGAGAGGAATTTTATCTTTAGACCCTAGGTCTCAGTGGGTAAAGGGGGAAATGCCAGAAGATTCTGTCTTTGTGTCTGTGGTCATTTAGACACCTTCTAAATAGAGAAGAAATAGAGACAAAGAATATATCTACAGAAATATTTGGTACTTTCCTAAAATAGTTCTCTAAGGCATATATTGGTCCCTGGGTATATGACTCCCTGAGAGTGTTTTGTCTCAGCTCCTTAGATGATTGAACACAGTCTAGCTGATTGTCTGTCTTTGGGGCATGTCTCAGTAGAGTTCTGCATCAGAACAGGGGTTTCTGATCCCTATGGAAATAAATAAACTAATGCTAGTAGTTTGCTCTTTGGTGGGTTTGTATAAATGAAAAGGAAAAGGAAAGAAGACAGAGACAGTCTGACAAAAAGAATATTAAAGTTCTTGTTCTGAGATACAGGTCACTCCTTTTTTTTTTTTTTTTTTTCCTTCCTAATGATTTCCCTTTCAACCTCAAGCCAGTCATGAAGTATTGGATTTGTGGGCCTCTTTTACAGATGGAACAGCAATGGCATGTAATCTATACAGCTGTGCATGCAGTATCTGGCAGAGGTCTGGCTAGTTTTCTACTTGCCAGCAAGCCACATTTTTGGCGGGAAGAACCGGAGTTGTTCCAACTTTATTGGCCCTAATCACACCAATACTTCCCCATTGTAGTGACTGGTGCCAAAGTAATTTACATTCACTCCCTAGCAAGAACTATGTGATCTAGTTTAATTGTCCTCTGAAATTATTATTTGCATAATGCTAATGAAAAAAACTTTGCTGACATATTGCATTTTTCATTAGCGGATCTCATGGATCTTTATGACAGAGGTCAGTACTTTTATGCCCATTAACAAATGGGGAAACAGACATAAGTAGGTGAAGGGTGTTTACTAAGGTTTTATCTCTTTCTAAAATACAAAAAAAAAATGAGAAAAGAGCAGAATCCAAATTCCCAGGCTGCATCTATACAAATAAGCAAACCAGTTCCAAGGCATAAGCTTGAGCTGGGTCCCACAGTATTCCCACCATTTGTTAGCAGGTTCCTCAACACAGCTTTGGCTGGTGCCAACTAGCACTCCATAATGTCATCTCCCTCCGGTGAAAGGTCCACGGCTCTTGATTCATCTGCTAATGTAAATCCATGCCTCTCCTTATGAGGACGTCTTATTTCTTGATGTAATCAATGCCTGTCGTGAAACAAGCTCTAGAAGGTTACCAGCTCCCTGATTGATAAATACGTTTGATAAACATGGTTTTCTTTGCCAATGCTCTCATACTTTTTTTTTTAAGCAAATAAAATATAAACCATTATTCTTGTCCAATGTGGAAAGCAAGAATAAAAAACATCGCATCTACAAGGTGAGATCCCATAAGAATTCAGCTCCCTGATTTTCTGAGGAAAAAAGAAATGTGTGTGAACATATCTTCCATGTGGGAGGTAGGCAGCAGGCAGTTTTAGAAATGAAGATGGAATACCTGAAAACAAAAGCTAAATTAGCTCCTGAAAAAGCAAAGTGTCCTCTACTGACAGTGGCAAAACCAAAACTAGGTACAAGCAACGTGAAAGATATCCCCTGGGATCCTTAACTTTCCCCCCATTTTCCTAATAGCTATATATTTTTGGTGATACTGTTCAGGAATTTTACAACTGAAGCTTTTTATTTTTTTCCCCTCAGCAGAATATTAGAATATGCCAATTTTTCAGAAAGAAATCTTTCAGTGTGTGAGAAAGTATCATTTTCAAGGATTTTTCTAGCTGAAGAGCATTCCAAACTGTGAGTTAATTTGCCACTTAAGAATGTGTAAAAAAACCTGGTTCTGAAACAAAATGTTTTAAAATGATGAAAACAAACATTGGTTTTGACCTGATCCAAAATAGTATCTATTTTGTTTTATTTTGTCTAGTGAAAATGTTTTCTATTTCACTTTCTCATCTTGTACCAGAATTGGAAAAAAGTGTGAAAATTTAAAATTATCATGGTTTATAGGCTCTTTTCTCCCAGTTCTGATTTTGAGTCATTCACCTCTGTCTCACTGCCATCAGAGAGAGCATAAAGAAACCCCATGAAGTATAAATATTCAATACATTTTATACGGACTTAGGATAGTGCAGGCCTATTCCACCTGCTGGGGACAGTTACTCCTGGGTTTTCACAGAGGTGTCCCATAATAGAATGGGCGAAAAGTCCACTGGTGAAGCTCTGTTCATGTCATCAAAATTTGCCCAGAACAAGGGAAACAAATAATTCTGAATAGCTTCATCAAGATGTTGGGATAGCTAAAAAGATCACCTGACTGTTTTGAATTTCTACTTTATTTTTTTCTCCAGCAGAACTGTGTGGGATATGAAATTCACTCTCCACATCTGAAAGGTGCCCTCAAACTTGTAGTTCTTCTAGAATAATTCAACTATGCCTTGATTTTGTATTTATAAAATAGCAAGGCTGATAGTTCCTTGGTCTTACCCAGTGTTGATCTTTTCTATTTTAAGAAAAAGATTATCATGGCAAGAGCTGACCTTTGATAGTTGCCCAGTCTCAAGGATACCAATATAAATACAATCACAGGAGTGTTTAGTTATTATAAAGCCAATAATACAGCCTCATAATGATAACAATATGATATTTCAACAGCTTAGCCTTAGGCCAAGATTACCAAGTTTGGTTGAGTAAAGTCACATGTTTAAGTGTACAGAAAAACTTCTTTTGAGTAACCATATTGAAAATTCACACACTTTTAACTGTCAAAAACCATGTGTCAGTAAGCAAAGGCACTGTCTACTACCTCTTTCAAAACATCTCACGATTTACCAGTACTTTTCAGGACTGCGTGCAAGGCAAATGATTTTCCTTGCAACATGTCCATTTTGGTTTAAATCTTAGCTTGGTTTTGAGATATACTGGCTGTATACAATAAACTGTTAAGCACTGTAAATTGTTTATCTAGCATATAACTTTAAAAGTTGAAGGTTGAAGATCCAAGTGCCAGTAGAGATACATCCTGACATTATCCCTAGCTTTTTATGCACCTTCAACGTTTTACTGACTTTCTTCATAATTACAGAAATAAATAAGAGACAGTTTTAGAGGCTTTAAAAAAGACTACTTCATTTCAATAATACAAGAAGAAATTTTGCTATTTTCTACATTAATGAATACTGATTTGCATAAATCAGGCAGGGATTGGTACCTTAAATCTTATGGCTGGCACCCTTCCTCATCAGAAGCTTCTTTTTTTATCCCAGATATGTGTGAAATCTGTGTCTAATGTAGAATCACATCATTTCCACTTTCAAAATTATATCACGGTTCAGATTTTTAGGAATAGAATACACTGTGAGTTTTTTATTGTTATTGGTTTTGTTTTAATCTCATTTCCTTGCAATCAATAGGCATTTTGCCATTGACTTCCTTGAGCATAGGACCAACCCCTCAAGCAACAGTAGTATCTGGCGCCCTTTCTGGGGTTAACCTAAACCTTCCATTTCAATGGCCTATTAACCACAGGAGAAATAAACAAAAATACAAGTCCATCTCACAGTTCAAAGAACTGCTTAAATAGGGGTGATTTTACAGAATCTCAGTTTCAGCTAAATGCAGGGCAATTGCTTTGCAGGTACTCCATCCGACTGTGACTTTACAAACTTTGCTGTAGGTTTACACACTCCGTGGCTTTAAGTATTTCTGAAGTACTGCACAGTAATAATTAGCAGCCAGAGGCAAAATAATCATTACTAGTTTCATTTAATGCTAAAGCCCAAACTAGTATATTTTCTGTTGGTTGAAATGTCAGACCTTATCTGCATTATTCTAAGATCAGATGGAAAAAAATGGGCTTTTAAACATAGTTCTGAATAAGACTCTGCCATTTGTAAATACGTTAATCTGAATGTAAGGTGTGCCTTCTAGTGGATAGAGAGGTACATTTGAAATAAGCAGGTTGAGCTAATATATCAGCATAACTGATTTATGAGGAAATGCTGATAAGTAAATCTGAATTAAAATGAACAAATTGAATCAATGTTCAATTAATTTAGGTAAATATTAATATTTTATCTCAATTACATTCGTGGCAATTCTTTAGTGGAAAGAGGTTGATAATGTTTCCAAGAGAAATTTTTAAAAGAGCAAAAACAAATCAGAGAAGGTGTTTTCATAAGGCCCATGCCATCCTGTGAACCACTTAACTTTCCAAAACTTAAGCACTCTTTTTGCATCTAAAGATTCTTAAAAAGTTGTTCTTATCTGTTTTATGAACACTTGAAATCTCATTCATGCATGTTGGAAAAACTACACAGAAGTGCAAATCTTCCCCCAAGTGTTTTCAACGATGCGTATGATTTGTTTTCCTCCCCATCACAACACAGGAGCAATTTGCCATGTTCTACTTACCAAGAAAGGTCTCATCTAAGTCATGGTAAACGGACAGTGAAGGATGTCAAACAGCCAACTTCTGCGTTGTTGTTTTTTATATTTGCAGACCTGGAACATTAGAAATGGCTGAACAAATCTGATATTTTTTTTCTTTAATTTAAAAAAAAAAAAAAACAAACCAAAAAAACCAAGTTGTTCATCTCAGACCTTGTATGCCAAGTTTCAACAAGGAGTGAATTTTTATGGTCAAATTACAAAACCCTGAAAATAGGAGTTTATAATGGAAACGCTGATACAACCGTAACTATGGTATTGCAATTGCATCACTACAAGAAAATTGGTTTAGATAATATACCCTTCTGGAATGACTGCAGTTCTAAATGATCCTGCATCTCCATAAATCTAAGCTAACTCAGTAATTCAAAATTACTAAGATTTAAGTTTAGTAGCAATAAGCAATAAACTTATGGCTATTGCTATAATAACCGCTGGTCTGTGCTCCTTTATTTCACAGCAGGTGGTCTTTGGGCTGGTTTGCAGCCTGAATGAAAATACTTCCAACTAATTCAAAACTAATTCCTGAAGTTGAGTGGAGACACATTTCCAAACTTTCTCACAATTCCTTCTCACTGACAAAAAGCTTGGTTGTTCGGGTGTTGGTTTGGTTGTGGGTTTTTTTTTATTTTCTCCTTTTCTCTTTAATCAGTGCCTAAGCATATTGTCCCTTTTTACACTGTTTTATACTAATATATTATATGATGACAGCTGACTCACTGTATTTCTGCAAACTGTCAAGGGAAATTCACTGAGGAACACGTAAGTTCCTCTAAACACACTGTGTCTCTTTACATCAACTTGCTTCCCCCCCTCAACTTCCACTATACATCTAATATTCCAAATGCTAAAATCTCCCACCTCATTCCTCTGTCTGACTTATCAGCCTTATGTAAGCATGTCTTTAGTGACTGATGCAGGCCAGCAGCAAGTGAGAAGAAAATGAGGTTAATGAAGTCTAAGCCCACAGTTTACCAGGGTCTGAAATCTCCTTTTCTTTGGACTATGACAGAAACAATACTGAACTTGCCTTTCATGTAAGATTAAGGCATGCCGTTTTCTGACATGGGCTTGATCCTGTTAATGAGGTATCTGGTGGTACCTTGCCTTTGTGTGAGGCAGGGGACCCTGAGTTTGGCATGCATTGTAAGCCATGACCTGGAGATACTTCCTCTTCCACAGACGACTGTCAAAATGCCATGGTCCACTTCTCAGCCTGGATTTACATCTTGTGAGCAATCCATATTCTGCCCATATATATCTTTGGCATTTCTGCTCCACATTGCTCAGCTTGGCCATATTATGTAGATCTGATTTATAGTGTTCGTTCTCCTGTCCTTCCATCAGAGGATGGCCTTACTACCACCATTGTCTCCGTCACTTTCTTCCAGAGTGACAATGAGAAGACAAGAGCTCTTGGCAGTCTTACCCATCCCTCTCCACCCTTTAGAATAGTATCATGATTGGAAAGGACACTTAAAGGTCATCAGGTCCAACGTCCCTGCATTAAGCAGGGACATCTTCAACTAGATCAGGTTGCTCAGAGCCCCGTCCAACCTGACCCTGAATGTTTTCTAGAATGGGGCATCTAACACCTCTCTGGGCTACCTGTTCCTCTGCAGATCTGTCAGAGGCAAAATAAACAGGCACATACCTGCAGACTCCTTTTTTCCTTCTCCTTAATCTTGCTGGGATCCAGCAACAAACTTTTTATAAACCACTTCAGGTATTTAATACTTGAAGAGAAGAAATTATAAAAAAATGGAAACGAGCTCATGAGATGAGCCAGCATCTGAACTCTGCCAGAATTCTACCTCTCAGTCTGTCTTGAAAGGAGATCCTTAACTAGCTAGAAACCCAACAGGGGCGTTAATATTTTTTGCAGCAGAGTCAAAACAAACCTATCAGGAACAAAACAATGTTCTACTGCAAATACTCAGTTTTAATTTTGAAGTACTCATGACTTTTAAAATTAAGTGTAGATAGAGGGACAGGTAGCTAAGTCAATTTTATAGAAACACTTCAATCCTCACCTGCTTTGGCTGAGGTTATGTTGTTAACAAGTAACTGGTAATTAGAAAAAAAAAAAGGGGAATGAATGTACATTGTTTTCTGCTGCAAAATCTTATTAAAATCTGCATGTTAACCTTTTCCAAGCTACTATCCACTAGACCTGGGCATCCATTAACTTGTTCTGTGATGTCTGGAGGTGAAGAGCTATTCTACACCTGGGCGGTTTGACTCCAATATACAAAGACAATATATCAGATGTATTGTAGTCCCTGAGCTACAAACTGTGGAGACAACTCATTCTGCAGTTGCATGGTCTTATCTTCTCAAAGTACGTGGAGACAGTGTTGAACTAGGCAGTTCCTCTGTAATGCTCACCCATGTATGCAAGAAATTAAATCTGGTATCTTTAGAAATACACTCTGTTAGTTTTCAGCTGAATCGGTTCCCTGATCCAACTCACAGCGTGGCCACACAAGCACCCGTGCTGGCACGAGGGAGGGTGTGAGAGTAAAGAGCCGGGGAATGGGATGTTCTGGCAACAGTGTTGAGCTGTGTTAACTAAAGCAATCATGGAGTTACTCATCTTTCTCAAGTGAGCTTGCTATAAAAAGCTTGCATGAGCTAGACAAGGTCTGTATCTTTGTCAACAAATCTTGGAGGCCACATAACCTGGAAAAGTAGAAAAGCTAAGGGTCAACGCAATTTCCATTTTACTTACACATGGTCAGCTGCAGATCATTCTGCTGTTAATACTAAATCATGAAGGAATGTCCTACACTTGCTTTGGAGAAATGCAAATTTTTTTCCAAGCCGGTGAGATATAAAAAGTCAAACTCTGTTCCGTTTCAGTCTTGAGTTTCTCTGGGGACTTCTGCAAATGTTTAATGTGGGAGACATTTTGTTCTAACTCTTGCTTTACAGCAGCATTTGAAAAAAACTCTTGAATTTATGCCAGTATAATGGTGGATTGGGAATACACCAGGTAACAATTTTCAGAAAAGAACTTTTAAAGATACAGAGTTTGTTTGATTGTTTGTTTGTTTACTATGGAATAAACTGTTGTGTTAACTCCATATTTACAAATCAAAATATCAGACCGTTTTCAGATATTGGCAATGTGTTTCAAAGTCTCTGAAGGCTTAGTTCCTGCTGCACCTCTTATCCGAGGCTGCATGTGAGTAGACCTGTTTAGACTCCATTGAAAGAGTTGAAGAGATAACAACTGGGCATTAAATGGGAAACCTCATTGAAAGGGAACTCATTCTCTTCTTCTGTGCTGCTTTCCCTTGTTGCTGAACTCTAGCAAGACTGTATCTTTTTCTCAGTATTTTTTCCCCCTAGCAAATGAAAAATTGGGGAGGGAGGGAGAGTTTAAATAGAGAAAACACTACATAATTTAGAAGATCAATACAAGGAGGAAATTTGTGTAGAAACACAAGTAAGAGTCTACATAATAGCCGAGGTGAATGGCAGAGAAACCCCTAGGCTGGGATATACTCCCATGCATCATCTTCTCATTCTCAATAATGAAGACATTTACAAAGACCAACTGTCAGTAGCTAGCTTGTGAGCAAGAGTCTGAATTCATGAAATATAAAGACAAATTCTCTACTGATGGAAAACCACAATTCTGTTGACTTCAAGTCAAACTGTGCCAACTTGTGAATTTATCCCAAACTGCTAGCTCGGTTCTCTTCGGCAATGACCTTGAATAGATTTAGATTGGTGTGAAATAGATGAAAAATGGTCTGTAGCCTGTTATCAGCGCATTTCCCTACTCCCAGCCTTTAATCCCATGAGAGTAGCAGAAGTGAAAAGGTTTCAAACTTCTTATGAAAATATTTTTCCACCATGCCTGTTCCCTAGCCCTGTCTGTTCTCCTTTCTCTCTGCATAAGCAGTTTTAGACTTTATTTAAGTGTCGCATTTCCAAGTGTTCACGACTCTGTACAAAGCTCGTCACACATCACTCATGCCTTATTTCACGGGTTGAGCTGGTAATTAGCATATTTCACAATTAGCCAGTGTATTTGCTTTGCTAATTTCATTCCATGATGAAGGTGCTAACTTGGCGTGAAGCTGTAATGTACTGGTTGATTTATTAAGCTTCCTCTGATGGATGAAAATCACATGCTGTGCCTTTACTGTCGGGGAAAGTTAACAGCATCCATTTGTAAGAGATGGTATTTGAAAAGTGATGTTGGTGTGATTGAATGTGTGAATCTGTAATGAAGCCAAGTCAGATAGCTCCTTCCCGATAAAATTGTATTCAACTTCTGTGGTGGCTCCTTCTTGAAACCAGGCTTTTCTGCCCAGATTCCTCCCCGAAAGTATGCAAGTACCAAATACTCATCAGGTAATTAGCTTGCAGTTTTCTGCAGATGGAATCCAACAGCTGTAGAGGAGTTCAGTGCCTAAATTCTCTGAGAGTTTGCATCTTACATTGTATGCTGACAGGACAAAGCATTTGTTGTTCTTTTCTTAGTGAAGCTGCTTATAAAATTCATAGCTGACAAATCAGTCAGTTTATCGGTCAGACTACAGGTTTTCAGGGGATCCTTTCGAGGAAGAACTCCCTGGTCCATGACCTCTGGTTGTGAAAACCAATACAGTTATGTCCACATACTCTTCATCTTTCCAAAGAAAAATTTGACTTTGCTGTTATGACTGTATTAAGCTAAGCAGTGACAGGGCCCATTCTTTGTCCACAGAGCCCATGGGTAGTCTGCCATGTCCATACTATGACGCTCTCTGATTCTCAGAAAAAAATGAGGCTGCATACAAGCCATCTGTTGGAAACAGTCAGTGGTCATTGCTAACCCACAACTGTACATGGCCACTTGATAACCCACGTGTACATGGAAACTGTACATGTTTACTTTGCTAATATGAATGTACTGTATGGTTCAGTATAAGTAGCAGTACTGCCATGGACTACTAAACACACGGGATCTCTCTATGGTGATGGAAACATGTGACACCTCCAGAGATCAAATCAACATGCCCAAGGTATCACCTAAGACAGCAAACCTTAAAGGAACCCGTGGTTGTGGTTCACAATTTTTATGTAAAAAGCGACTATAGAGGTTACTTGTGATCTTCACCAGGCCAGACGCAGCTCCAGACAAAACAGGAGAGGTGTAGCACAGGGAAAGTTTCTGGGGTTTCTATGACAAGTGTGTGATGTGATGTAGGGATATACACAGTGCTGGCCAGTGACAATGGGAGGAGTGGTTAAAGGCTCTTATCCCTCTGTCAATTCTACATTTTATTCTTTTAGGTTGCAAGGGACGTTTTCTACTCTGTCTTGCGTAGTAAGGCAGACTGTCTGTCTGAAAAACTTCTTGCCTGTAGTTTAAATATCCCTGATGCTACCACATCCCAGAGAGGATCCACACATTCCTGAAGTGATGTTCTTTGTGGAGGAATCCCTGCTCCCTTCACACTATTCTGGGGTCTGTGATTGGGGTATTTTAATTCTGATCTCACGTCTACCTCCTGATATTTCCCTTGATTTTAACTCCCCTAAAGATCACGTGCTGTCTGGAGAAATGCTTTTGAGAGAGCACTTTGAAACTCTAATGTTTCTATGCCCAGAAAGAACAGATTAAGTTCAATCTCTCTCTAAAGCCATCACATTTTTATCTTATATCTGCATTTTCTCCAGTGCATCAAATATGAACTATTGACAAATCAACATTAACCTGTCTTGTCAGCACAGTTCAGGGTTTCAAAGGCAGAAGAAATCCGGTTGCTCTATATTAGAACTGGCATGTGTTTCACTAAAATGTGAAAGCAGAAGGAAAAAGCAAAGACAAAATCAATAGGGCAAACATCCCAATAATAAAACAACCCCAGAATAAGGATTAATCTCATTTTATTTAAGTAGATAATAAAATTACACATATGAAGTCAGCATGAGCTGATGCTCTTCATATTTTGTTCTGATTTTTCTGCCTCTCTATTCTCTTTATACTGGGTTCATCTTTGCTTTGTAAAGCTATACCCATATGTAATGTTATAACAGTATTAATAAAAACAAAAACTTGGATTCAGGAAACAAATCAAAGCAAAATCTTAAATCTATGTATGCTTCTAAGCATGTGTGTATCTTTCCAATTAAGCATGTGCTTAACTGCTATCAACTTCACCAGCTTAAAAGTAAACACAGATTCAGAACAGGTTGTTTTCGTGCATAAAGTGCTTGCGTCTTGTACACGTTCTCGACTCATGTTAGCAGGTTTGGGATCGAGGGCACTGCTTTCCTGCATAATTGAAAACGCTTTAGCCTGGACCTAACTAATCTTTCCCTGATGAAAAGCCAGGAAAATATATCATATCAAGAACATTACTGACCGTACTAACTTTGGACTGCCCTTCCACTACTGCCACCAAAATGCTTTCCTATGTCCCGTCCCTTCCTCCCCCAAACACACCCCATCCTTCTGCCTTCAACCTCCTTGTATTCTTTGGCCCAAGCCGATTTTGTAACTCAGCAGAAGGCAGGAGCTGCTGCTTCACACACATTTCGCCTCAGTGTGAGCCCCCAGTTCACACTTCCAGCTGAGCTTAGAGACCACGTTCATTAATTATTGTTACTCCCGTTGTTGTTTATGCTCCAAGAGCTGCTTTTTCACCCCGGAAGAGTTACAGAAAACTTAAGCCATTTGGTTAACCTTGTATCCTCAAAGAGTGTGCGTAACTCCGTACATTAAAGGATACCTTGCCTGCTTTTTTTGATTATTTTTATACTGATGCTTAGGTTTAGCTGGCTAAAACCTATTTTTAACTGAACAAAACCTACCTACCAGATATGGAGTATTACAGAAGAATGGAAGGCTTTTCTGTAGGTTAGGGCAAATGTAACCTTTCAGAAATATACATGCAGTAGTTGTTTAAATAACTTAATCTGTCATGTATGTGTTGTTGTAATTATGTGACAGTGATATAGACAGGTTTGGGTTTTTGTAAATATTTTAGATTTAGGACACCAACACTGAACAGAAGCCCTTTTTTGTTCCTCCTATGCAACATATAGTACTTGAAGCTGCATCAGAGAACAGAGGTTGAAAGAGCATTTCATGAGACCTTGCAGGGTTATTAATGATCCCAATTGCAAGTTCATTAATGATCCCAAAATTTGAAGCTAACCTTGGTGTTTCCAATCAGCAGAAAGCAAGGCTTATGATAGAAGATGCTAAGGAAAATCTAGAATACAATGTATAGCTAAGTGGATAAAGACAGGGAGGCAGATCAATCATATGATTGGAAGTCACTGCATGGTGGGAAAAAGAAACTTTGATACACATTCTTTCAAGCACGACAAAGCAGTGTGCATAAACTCAGGTGTTTAAGGCCTGGGCTCTGGTTCCTGCCCTTCCTCTCCCTTCCCTTCAACAAATGCCCACAGAACACTGTTCCTCTGTGTGTCAATACGACCCTTTAGAAAAGGTTAATTACCTACACCAACTCCAGTCACTGACAGCATGGTCTCTTCAGTCTTTACACATAACTGAAGTGCTATATTAGGACTTACTCAGATTTCCTGCGATGCATTAGCTGTCCTGTGTGGACTCCTGTTCAATCCTTAGCTTTTAGGCATCCAAATCATTAGTCTACTACCCACATGTTTGGCTGAGAAACCAACAAGGTGGTCAGAGCAGCAAAGACTTCCATTTAGCATATGCTTACAAGTCCAGGTGCTGAATTTTTCACTGAAGTGATGTCTTATTTGACAGAATTAAAGAATGTTTGGCTGCAGTCATCACAAAGACCTGCAAACTCTTGCCACTGCACATACTTATGACGTTCATTATCTCAGTTGAGCCAAATACACAAAAATAAGCATGTGCTGAATATGATTCATTACATGAATTCTTTATGAGGGAGTGTTGAATCCATATGTTTGTCAGAGTAGAAGTAAAGGAGGTTGGTCATTCAGGCTGCCAACTGGAAGAAAGCAGCAGACTGCTGTGCCCAAAGATGTGTCTTGCTACCGATGATAACACATCCTGTTCTGAATTCAAACACAAATGATTGAACTACTGGGGAGAGGGGAGAAGGAATTGAGTAGAACAGTTCCTTTGGCTTGAAACCTCTCTTGTTTAATTCTTTGTGGTATCTAAGTCCTGCTCCGAAGGATTCACCAGCAGTTTCTGGGAGAACACAGTAAAACTGCCACTGTTTTGTTTAGGAATAGGCAATAGAGTGCTGTGGGGGACAGTGAGATGCTGAACCTGTGATGAAGCAGGGTTTGCTCTGTGCAGCCTGCAAGCCTGTCTCTCATTCAGAAAACGTCTTTCCCTGAAGTGTGATGGGGAGAAACACCAAAGGAAGGCCCTGACACTGCTACTCTCTGTGACTCAGCTTACTAACTGCAAAAGAGCCAGAATTTCTCAGTCCCCTGTAAAGTCACCCTGATGCCACTAGATGGTGCTTTTAATCTCTGGTAAAAGCTGCAGTGCTTGCAGCCACGGGTTTTCTCATCACACAGTAACTGGAGTTTTGGGGAAGAGGGATTTTTGCAGAAGAGAAAACTAATCCTGCATGAAGAGAGACAGCCAGAAACACAGAAACATCAGTAAAAAAGGAAATTCTGCATTGCTTCTTTCAGCAATATTGGTACACTTGTGATCCCTTAGCAAAATATACTCCCTAGGTACCCTGACAGCTGCTGACAGTAAGGGACAATCTGGTCTGTAACAGCAGTGCCTTTTAACGGTGGCACTGGCCCGGCTCCATCAGGGCTGTACAGGCTGGAGGACTCGCAGCTCCGGATCAGCCCTGGAAAAGCTGCACGAATGCAGATTGCCCTGGAAGCGTCGGTCCCCACGTTTCCAGACTCCTAGACCATCTGGCTCCTGGCTCGGACACCAGCCGGTGGGATGCAGGTGTTCGGGCAGCCTGGTGAGAGAGTTGGCCTGGGAGTCAGGCAGCTCTGGGTATCCAGCACTCACTGAAGCCACCAACCCCCCATGTCCCAGGCAGCACAACCATCCCTTCAGCTGGACATGCTTTAAGAAAAGATTCTGGTTCTGTTGTCGTATCGTATGAGGCAAGTAATATGAAAAAGCATCACTGATTTCTCCTCAACTCTCACCTTTTCTCTTAAGTTTTGTTCTGGCCAACTGATGCTTCCTCTCTCCACTCTCTTTGTGCTGAACAGGAGATAGAATTGCAAAGTTTAAATCAGAAGGCTGGTGTTTCCTATAGTGGGGGCCCGTCATTTTTAATTTTCGTGGGCAATTCTACTTTGGAAGAAAATACGGCACTTCTCTTGAAAATCATTGCTCTGCAGTCTCTGACAGAGGTCTGGCCTGTGCTACTGCTTGGGAAAATTGAATGAACCTGATTATTTTGCTGCTGTTTGTTGTAGAACCGCTGAAGAAGATACTACAGTCAGGATGGCTGGAAGTGTCATCTTAATTTGATTAGTGTCTCCTGGAGAGAATAAGGAGTTTCTGGTATAACAGTATGAGGCTGCATTGACTACAGTGAAGTAAGAACAGCTGCTGATGTTCAGCTGCTTCATCATCCTCAGGTGACAGACAACCTCCCTCAAACATCCTCTGTTAACTTCAGGTAGTTTCCATTAGATAATACATGTCGGGTAACTTATTTGTTTTCATTTGAAGATCATTTTCATTTCCAGTCTCAGGAGTAAACACCAGAAAAATTGCTAATGTACAGAGGAGTATCTCAGTATCTGTTATATTTCACACAGGGAAACATCTCCTTTTACTGAAGAAGTTTATTGTTGCAGTGATACTTTGCTCTCTATTTCATGTCACTTTTCTCCTTTCACTAAATCTTCCCAGACAAATTATGCAGAAAAATATTACTTATACAAAAAAAAAATAAATACAAAATGTACTGCTATTTTAAAGATATTCTGAGGACAATCCTAGCAAATTAAGACCTTTGCTATTGACTTTACAACTCCTAACATCTTTTGTACAATACAGCAATAATATCCTGTCCAGATACAAATGTATTGTACTGAGAACCCCTCAAGTTGCATGAGAACAGATCTTCCAGAAAGACATACAGTCTTGATTTAAAGGCATCAAGATGAACCACCAGGGATGTTCAGCCTTCTCTGTTAAATACGTGTGCACTGCTCTGCTGTGATTTCCCTGGCTTCATCTTACAACCTTTACTCATTCTTACTCCTTCCTCAGCTGAAGAGGAAGTAAATTCCATAAAGGAACATGGTACATTTATTTACCAGAACTAGGTTATAGACCTCGCAACATATTCAAGCCAACTTGTTAGGATAGCAACAAAGGAAGCCTTAACGAGATATGTCTTTTCTTATGTTAGACTTTTTCATGATAAGAAGAAACAGTTGCATGATAAAGACAAAGCCACCATTGTACATTCCAAATTCAAATAAAAGTAATAATATTTTCTGGCTCCAGATTTATGTTTCCATCTGGCTGAAGTGACTTGGCAACCGAAAGCATAAGCTTTGTTTCAATTCTTGGTATCAACAAGTACCCTTAAGGCATATTAGGGAGGTATGACAAAAATCTAGTGAATGCCAAAAGCAGTGAAGCTTAGTTATTGGCTTGCCAGCATGAGAGAAATATAATCTGCATTTTGTAAGCATGAATATTGAACAAGCCCTGGCATTGCAAGCCGCTGTCAGTCAGGAGGAACTTCCTACTTCTTTCCAGAATATATTTCATTTTATGCCAATTTATTTTTACAGTGTGGTTTAGTGAATGGAGGATTAAGCACAATGGTGTGGCATAAAACAATGTATGCATATGCTTTGTATACACATTTTCTTATTCCATACCATTGCACTTAGCCCAGCATTCCTTGAGTAATGGATAACTAAGAATGAGTGCCTCTCAGAGCTTTCTTGAACATTGTTTTTAGTGTCCTAGAGGCGGCTTGAAAGAGTTTAAAAACCTCACGGTTTTTCAAGCCCTCTGTCCAGGGTGTCTGTGTATCAGAGGCCTTAGCCTCTGCACTTTTCATGAAGACAGAAATGAGTCTTTGTTGACAACACTGATGTCTTCTAGTGACACAGCTCTGGGAGGAGGTGAGTAAATTGAGGAGCATCAGGGAGAGCAAGAGAGAGATAGATGACTGGAACTGCACCCTATCTTCCCTGGGACAGGCCTGTCAGGCGGACAGGACGCATCATGTGGAGGATTCCCTATCCTGTCTCCACCTGGCTGAACACAATGACTTAAGGGATAGGGGGCAATGGCGACAAGTTCCTGCCCAGACACATCTCCTCTGTGACTACCCCATCTTTGCAGGTGCCCTTGCGTAATAGGTACGAGGCCCTGAAAGTGGAACCAAGTAATAACACGGACAATGGTTCATCTAGCTTGGTGTCGCTAACATTGTCAGCCTATGCCCTGCATCAAAACTGCTTCCATAAAGACAAAAAGATGGGTCACTGTCATAGGAGACTCCTTTCTGAAGGAAATAGAAGGACCAATATGCAGACCAGACCCATGTCTTAGGGAACTTTGCTGCCTCTCTGGGTCTCTGGTTAAAGTTGTGAAGAGAAGAAGTCCTACCCTTGTATGACCCTCAGATTACTGTCCATTATTGATTTTTCAGGTAGGCAGCAATGAAGTTGCAACAAGAAGTCTGGGGGCAATCAAGAGAGGCATCAAGGCCTTCAGACAACTGGTTAAGGAATCAGGAGTACACGCAGCGTTCTCCGCTATCCTTCCAGTTGCAGGGAATGATGAGTGCTAGGTTAATGGTTGGACTCGACGATCTTAAAGATCTTTTTCCAACCTAAATGTTTCTATTATTCCATGACTGGCAGAATTTGAATCAAAACTTGATTCAAATACGAAATGGAAACCTTTAGTATGAAGTAGACAATAATGAATAGGGCATTCCACACTGGATCTCGTGTGTCTGTGTTTGTTTGTCATTTAAGCTGCTAATTTCAACTCTGTTTCCATGACTTCAGTTTTGAATGTTGGATAACTGTGTCCTGGTTTCCAGTGGCTAAGGAAACATGGTCAGACAAGAAGGTGGACTGAGACTTGAACACATGAGTAGATAGATGGAGTCTGAAACATAGGTATTACAACAGATTTTTTAAGACCGTTTTAAGAGAAACCCATCAGATTTGTCATCCTATGGCTCCTGGGCAGTTTATCAAGGTTTAGCAAGGTATCCTAGAGCAGCACTGAATAATTAAAACATCGCATAATAAGCCATGGGTTTGTGCTCGCTGAGCAACTGCTGGGTAATCTGGCTCTTGTGAAAGCAAATGAACTGGTGGAAGCTGCTGAAGCTACCACTACCAAATTGTCCAGGTATCTGGCTACACCCCTGTACCTTTAGCCCTTGATGTAAAGCTGGACATGTGAATGTTTTGGTATGCGCCTAGGAGATCATCTTCCTCCATCTGAAAGAATCAGACATGAAATAGTTCCAGATGTTGACTTTTACTTGTTTTTAACTTTGGCTGAGCTACAGGGGTGACCTTCTGGCCTTACTTGTCTCCTGTTGTACCACAGTCTAAGTTTTCCACACCCAACACTTTGAGGCACAATGGGAAAAGTCTAACACAACCATCTTTACCCTTTGCCCATATTTTTATTGTTGGCAAGATTCGCCTCAGAGGACAGTTGCAGGGCTGAGCTCACCTATTTCACCAGGTCAGACCAGGAACCTGGAGCAATATCTGCCATCAGTTCCAGGCTGTGACCCTGAAAACAGTGAAACTTCATGGGGTAATTTTTGTCTTATTATGCAATTGATTATGCAGTGAATAACAGCCAGACTGTAGTAGATTTCAAGTTCATCAGGTCCAAGCAGGTTTTCAGCTTCCTGAACTGTTTGGAGGTAGACATTATGGAGAAAAAAAGTAGAATTTGAACTCTGAGCCAAATATCTCCTTCTCTTTCTGCTGCATTACAGTAGAGCAAATGTCTGGAGACACATAATTATGGCTTGTATTTTATCCTAGCAGAATTCTTGAGAAGTGGCATTTATAACTGGCAAAGTAAGGCTTTACCTCAGAAAGTGGTCTGCTGGAACAAAAAAATAGTTCTACTACCTTTTCTGTACTAGGGGTTACAAGGCCTGGTTAACTGAGGAAGCTGCACTATCTGAAATGCTAACCTCTGTCTCCTGCCTGCACAGCTCGATACAAACAGCCTCACTGCTCTTGCCACCAAGATAAATCTGTTTCTCAGTGCCGGACAGTAGTGCAGAAGGGGAAAGAGTCCCTCTCAGTACTACCGTTGTCTTTTCCATACTTTCTCCTGCCCTTAGCCCAGCTTCCCAGGGCTGCTCCAGGCTCTACCTACAACCCCTCTCCCCCAGTCCATTGCCTTAAGGAGATCCCCTCTTCACTGGAGTGATGGGAGCCCAAGAGTCTCAGGAAGTTAATCATGGTCAATGGTCTCCTGGGCTGCAGGAGGGTGGCCAGTAGGTCAAGGGAGGTGATGCTCCCTCTCTAATCCGCTCTTGTGAGATGTCACCCAGAGTACTGCATCCAGCTCTGGGTCCCCCAGTACAGGAAAGACATGGATCTGTTAGAGTCAGTACAAAGATCCCTTTATGTGGCACCTTTTATAAGAAAGGCAGAATGAGACTTTTTACCAGGGCCTGTAGCAGCAGAACAAGGGGAAGTGGTTTTAAAATGAGTAGAGTAAGATTAGATATGAAAAAGATATTTTTTACAATGAAGGTAGTGAGACACTGAAACAGGTTGCCCAGAGAAGTTGTGGATGCCCCATTGTTGGAAGTGTTCAGGATCAGGCTGGACGGGGCATTGGTAACTTGATCTAGTGCGAAGTGCCCCTGCCCATGGTGGGTAGGGCGGAGCTAGATGATTTTTAAAGGTCCCTTCCAACCCAAACTGTTCTATGATCCTAAGGGAATCATTATTATGATTCTATAATCATAGATTATAGATTATAGGGAATCCTATAAGGATCCTATAAGGGAATGTGTGAGATAGAAGGTGCTTTTTGGTGAGAAGGAGACTGGCGGTGGAAGAGCATGCTACTGTCCCACTGTAACCTCACAGACTGATCAGCTGTCAAGGGTAAGTTAACAAATGGTAAGAAAGGGGGAAAGATGGTTTTCTCCCAGGAAAAACTTCCTGAAATCTTTCACTGTTCTTCATCTACTCTTTTTGGTCTCATCCCTAAGCCCCCCTTCACATCCCTGGAGCTTACTTCAAACCCACATCTTCATCCTTCAGAACTCCACTGATCCCTCTTGTGACTCATCATCACATCTATCTCTATAAAAACCTCCACACTTCTTCTGTCACCGTCTCAAAATGCAATTTTACCTAAGACATCTCAAATCAACTGTGCTACAAGGCATAGGAAAAGATTTAAGATGCCACAACAGCCTTAGAGAAATCACTAACAGTTGCAAACATGCCATTTCAAGTGAATGCAAGTGTTCATGAACATCTGTATTTGTACGAGTGCACGCACAGTGGGGTGCATGATATAGCCTACATGGTAGAGACCAATACTGCTTGAAGACTTGTCTTTACTTTCTAATTAGGTATTGAGTAGTAAAAGAATTAATTTTAAATGGCTTCAACAGCTGTTTGACATTTCTCTTTATGGCAAAACCCAGATCATTGGGTATGGACTTATGTGTTCACTTCATTGAAAAATTGACTGATTTCAATTTGGAAGAAAACGTAGTTGGTCTAAGGATATGTTGGTGAGACTTTACTGCTGCTGGTAAGGGGTCAGGAGATCTCAATTCTTCACTCTTTGACCTGGGAAAATCACAGTTCTCTCAGTCCACTTCAGCAGGAACCCTTTGTTTTCAATCTTCTAGAGGTATTTGCTGCAGCCAGACAGAGGAATACAGAGAAAAAACTCGGTTGCGCCCCAGGAAATAACTTATTTTGCAGTGACACTGCAACCGGTCTATACTAGCTCTTTTCTGAACACTGGTTGTACTAAAACTGAAAGCAAATTTAGATTTCTGTAAGTACTAGCTTCAGTCCAAAATTAGTGAAAAATACAGGACACTAGAACCTTACCTTCAGACCTCTGCTGTATTTAAAATTTTGACTTATTTTGAAGAAGGGTAATCAAGCATAGGCAGGGAACTTGGTAAGCTTAAAAGCTAAATACAAACCCCCACAGTTATTCAGCTTCTTAGTTCTAATGCTTTTAACTCCTCAAGTGAGCGTGTATTGGCCATTCTCTAGTTTATTATTCTTTCAATCACTACACTACCTGACAATTAGACTGATTAGCAGCTTAATATTAGCTGCAAAAGTTCCCAGGTTCCCAAAAAGTTGGAATCATCCTGAAAATCATCATTTGATAGTAGGATGAATGATCAGTGGTCCACAAAGTGTGTCATTATAAAACCTTTGAACAAGCCAGGGTTTTTAATTTGCCCACTGAGACTTTAAAGATATACAATGAAATTACAGAGATGTGTCAACATTTTGCTATCTGTTACTCCCTCTCTTTCTTTTAAGGAGAGCCAACATAGATGCACTTGCCGGAAAGTTCTGCCTTTCCTCATGGGCTGGATTTGCAGGTGCTACTGATGTCACTTAAACAGAGCTCCACCAGTTCTAAAGAAATAATAATGTCCTAGGATGTCCAAATATCTTCATCCATAGTCTCACACAATGGATGTGTATGCTTTTATCTATTTATTTATTTTTTGCTTTATTTTTTTTCTGTAGTTATTCTCAGATGCAGAAATGACAGACATTCAAAGGCCATTCTAACGCCTCCTCAAAATCAGGGCTTTGGGCTAAATGCATAAAGGATATTGAGATTTTGCAGAACCTAATTTTAAGCTTTCTTATCTAGAGAAGATTTTCCAATTTTAAATTAGTTACCCATGCCCAAATAGAATACGGTTACCACTTAAAGGTGAGATTCACAGTCAGTGGACACTGAAGAGACACTAGGGCTAGTGGCAGCCCTGCACCCCAAAGATAAATTTACAGTGCATATTCATCACAGCTCCTCTCTTAAAGTTACATACGTAAGCTAGTTAAGTGTTTTCTGATAATAAATTATGTAGCTACAGATAAGAAACAGAAATTTTAGGAACACTAAAACCTTTTATATTTTAAGGTATTTTATTATAAGTGGATTATAAGTAGATACAACACTCAGGAGTTAGATTTCAAATGCTGACACAGACTGAGTACAAGAGAAACAGCTCTGGTTTTCCACAGAATAGCCAAGTGTTCGGCAGCTGTTGAGGAATACAGTAATGTTGCCTCAAATGCTTTATCTCTCCAGCTAAAGTAATAGTTCATTATTTCACCCAAAATTCAATATCTTCAATAGGAGAGACTGGAAGAACTTTAGATCATGTTTATCATCTAATCTGCATTGTATCTTTTCCTTGTTCCAATTTGGAAGAATCGTTTCATGCTATGCATGTAAGGGGGCAGAAAACAGAAAAGTCTCTCTGCTTGCCCAGTATTCTACAGGACATTTTTATATGGTGCCTTCTTCCCTGGTGATGCTCTTGCTCCTAGCTAAACTGTCTTTTTAAAGAAGTAACCTCCCTTCAGAGCCCTATTAGTGAACAGCTTTGGAGGTATTGTGAATAGACTCCCTGGTAGAAAAAAATAAAGGAAAGCACAAGCACAGTCTCCATTCCTCTGAGATAAAAGCCATTGCCATAATACCCCAACAGAGCACTCTCTGGAGATGCTGTAAACAGGGTTTGCTCCACATCCTACACAACTTTTGTGAACATGACCATTCTTCTGGCAGTGTGTCCATCAGCTCTGGAAATGACTAAGGCTGCATGCCAAGGGCTGTGATATCAAAAATGGGAGAGTCCAGATTTCAAGCTGTGCTTAAGGGATGGCATAGATGGTCACATTCACATCATCAAGGTTTAGATATTTGACAGTCCAATTGGCTATGTCTGAAATCACTGCATGGTCAGTTTGTAGTCCATGCAAGGAAATAGACACATACAATATGATTTATCGCACCCTTACTAGACATTCTGTTAGGATAAGATGAATTGCAACTAGAAGCTTTATCTCCCTGACTGTAAAGGGAGTCTAAATGAAGAAATTAAATTAAGACAGCTATACAGTACATATCTAAAGTTAGAGGAAATAGACCCAGCCCTAAGTGACTCTCCAGCTGTTAGTTCTCAGCCCCTGTGGAGGGAGATAGCTACAATATGCTCAACAAATGAGTCAAAATTAAGCTATAGCATAGACATATTAAAATGAGAGGAAAATAGGAGTTGGGAGAAATGACAGAATATGAGGATTTTCATTGAGCATTTAAATTTATTCATGATTGAACTATTAATGTTCAGGTTTTATTAGGATAAAGGTTATTGCTTATGTTTTATAGAGGCTTACTTGTTCTAGTTTAGTTTAACTCCAACCACCATTCAATTAGACTTCATTGTGCTACATAATGCTGAAGAAACATTTGACTTAATTCTATTAGTTGTCACCAACTAGCGTTCTCTCCCCCCCTCCATGTATATGCATATATGTATGTACAGTTATTTGTTGCTATGTAGAATAATCTATATATGCAATATAGGTATATAGTATAATATGGCTAGATGGAGGTAAAAGTTACAATGACATAAGAAGATCACCTCTTCCAGAAAGGAGAAGGTTATTAAAGATTAACCAGACTTTACAATTAAATAGGAAGCCCTGGTTAATGATCCATATTTCAGTTTCTTTCCTAACATCCACCATCACTCTGTTGAGCACTTTGTTGATATTAATTTATTCATCCTCACTCCAGTGTTGAATCCCTTTCACTTCAGTCAGGCACTGAGCAAGCAACAAGGGACAGGTTTCTATAGGGACATAGGGATGGAAATGAAAACAGAAGTTGAAAGTGTAAAGTTGTTCCTGTTGGGGTCTTGTCTGAGAAAACAAACATTTGAACTTCCATTTAGGAAGGAAAGAAACTCAGCCCTTTCCTTCCACATTTTTTATGCATATTTTAGCCACTGAAGTGTCACAGGGAAATGAAACATTACCAGCTGCATCCAAGAGCTTCTGTTGTTGATGTTTCACGTTATTACATCAGAGCAGCAGCCAGGCTACGCTGTGCGGTCCAGTCTCTGTGATACACGTAAAACACATTCAGAGGATGCCAACAAGGTCTGCTTCCTCAAATGACACAGGCAAGAGAACGTCATCTTGTGAGTTAAAGCTTAACCTGGGCAGGAAACGAATGCTTATGTGCTCATTTGTAACAATTTATGGTGTACCAAGCTCTAAGGAATGTTATTGTTGCAAACCAGAGACAGCTACAGCTCTGAAATGACTGTACAGTTAACTGGGGGAGTTGGAGAACCCAACTTTTAAAATATAACACCTAATTCCACATAAGGTCCACTTTATATTTGCAAAATATTTTCACAACTAAACAAAGTATGTACCCCCACCCATTTACCTCATTTAAAACACAGATGGCATTTTGTTATCTATTGTCCACATGGACCAGTATCTCACAATAGACCAATCCATTAAAACACCTCCCAGCTCTAATCATATAACAATCTGCAAGCACAGAGGTTTATCCGAACAATTTTCTTAGGTGTTAAGCAAGGAGGGACTCCATTTTCCTTTTGCTGACCTTGTAGATACTAAGTTTGTACTTAAAAATAGACACAATTTATATATTCCTCTAAGTCATTGACTGATCAGAGCTTGAAAGCATGCTCAGCACTGAGTTCTGCCAAAATAAGAGACCAGAATAGTAAGAAGCGTTGTTGTGGGAAACTTTTTGGAAAGCAAGGGACACGTTGAACTGATGAGCTTATGAACTTTGTGTAACAGAAGACATACCGAAATACGGAACAAGCTAGTACAGTCTGAGGAAGGAGGAAGGAGGAAATCACACGCTGATACTGAAACTGCTACTCCTCAACAGATGCTGAATGTGTATTAGTAAAAGATTGACTTGGCATAAACAGTAACAAAGTATAGATAATAAGTTACAGCTGTATTTAACCAATAATAGTTTGTGTGTATAAGTTTAGAGGCCAATGAGCACAGAACACGGAGCTAACCCACGTTGTAGTAAAGTATATAATGGTTTAAGTATTTTAATTAAAAGGCTTCAGCACGATCATATTTGTCTGCGTCTGACTCCCACCGCAGGTTGTGTCATTTTTATTAATTCCTTGAAGGTTTGAACACTGTTATTCAGATAGTAGAGGCTGTTAGTTTTAAACATAGAATCACAGAATCATAGAGTGGCTTGGTTAGGAAAGGGACCTTTAAAAGTCATCTAGTCCAACCCCCAACATTACTATTCTGGTTATCAAATCTTGATTTCTACCATTTATTTATGTGTCCTACATAAAATATTGACATTAAATATCTTTGAAGATCTTCACCTATCAAGTATGTTGGTGATACTTCTGTATATATAGAAATAGGAAAAGTATAATACCATTATCTTGCTAAATAAGAGTTGGACTAGATGATCCAGAATTCTTCCTTTGAGTCAATATTTCTGCAGCTCATTCATCCAAACAAGCAAGATGTCAGTCAGAATATTTGAAGCTCTTTTCCTACCTCAGTGATTACACTGCTAATTTAGTCACAGTTCTATTTTGTACCTATTCCTATGTCTTAGAAGCACCACATTCCTTAAACTGATGATGGCATCTCCTTTTAAATTTTATTTCCTTTGTTTTCATAAGCAGTGACACTGGCAGTTGTAGAGTATACTGGTATAGTGATTTTTTTAGTGAATTTTTTTAGACGGAGAATAAAAAAGGATAAATGAAGAGTCTAAATCATGGCATTTGTTCATTCAGAAATTTCCCATGTCAGGAAAAAATTTCTTAACATGAGGATCTTTTTTGCTGTATATAACATTGAAGTGAGCTGTACCCACTTAAAAAAAAACTAAAAAAACCAAAAACAAATAAACAAACAAAAAAAAACCCCACAAGTTTTGGGGGGAACTATTCTCCACATTTAGGCAATTAAATGTGTTTTAGGTTTTTTTGTCAACTTTTGTTGTTAAATTTTGTGAGAAAAGTAACATTTGAAGTAAAAATTTTTAGATTAGAAAGACAAAATTTTCCTCCTTAAAATGTCAGTAAAGAGGAAAAATTAAACTACATGTATGTGTACATACTTAAATATGTATATACAGAAACATTTGTGAATATATTTAATTTGTAGTTAGTAGACGGATGTCCAACAAAATTTCTATCATAGATAAAAAACAACTTGCTCTTTAACCTTTGTCCTTTTCATGGGTGATCCAGACACACGCACAAAAGAGTGATTGTTGTCTACTTAGATACTACTCTTCAGGTTATTTGCTTGCAAAGTAGGCCATTGAAGTAAGCTCTGAAGGCACAGTTCTTCTAGTTTTGGCGAACAATGAAGTGAAAATCCCTTTGAAAGCCTACTAGTGTCCCTGTTGTGGTCAAAGAGGAAATGGGCGTTTCCATATTTCAGTTCGTCTCATCCTACAGCAAATACTAAAGTCTCCAGTGTATGAATCATGTCACTGAGATGCCACCTTTTTCTCATTCACCTTGAAGAGAAATCAAGTAACTAATTCAGATTTAGACATCTATATTTACAGAAATAGTATAATAATACTTAAGGTGTAAGTTCTGTTGCTGTGTCCTGCTCCACTCCAAGTAATTTTATCTCACTCCTTTTATCTGGTCTAGTAGGAGGTGTCCCTGCCTATGGCAAGGGGGTTGGAACTTGATGATCTTTAAGGTCTCTTCCAACTCTAACCATTCTATGATTCTATGATCTGTGATGATGTCTATGTTTTCAATGAAGTCTACGCTTTTTACACAGGTAAACTGGCAGTAGTAGCCAGTCACCACTGCTGTTTCATCTTAGTCTCTAGTAGCAAAATCAGAAACATAAACATATGACACAGATATGACTTCACAAAAAAATTGTGAAGGTCACGTTTTATTTATTTAAGCCATATTTTTGACATGAGAAAATTTTAAGGTGATCTAATGTTTTTTTGTATGGTAATATTGTAATGTAATGGGCTATTACTTCTGGATCACATACCTGAGACTTCATAGGTGGCCTTGTTTATGTGGTAAGTAGTGGCACACGTGGCAATAGTGTCCAAAGGCATCAGCAATGAATTATGGCCAAATTGTGCAGGGTGTGTAGGCAAAATGAAGCAACATTTCCTCCAAAGAGTTCATGAATGGTGTCTTTTGAGACACAGCATGCTGGTGCTGCAAGCAGGAAAACCCGAACAAATGGTGAGAAGCTCTGCTCAGAGCAGCCACTTAGATTGTGTCAAAGGCCTTATAGAAGTCAAAAGAGATGACATCAGTCACCTATCAATTTATTGATTTTTCATTCATATTTTCTTCAAATAAAAAACAAAACAAAACAAAATAGTTTTTTGGTGGAGTTTTTCTTGGAGACAATTACCAACATAAAATATTTTCCCCTGACTTCAAAATAACCAAATCATACCGAACAATTACTTAGTGAATAACCAAATGAGAAAAGAAAAAGAGTTGTTGAATTTGTGTTGCCTTAGTTAAGTTTTTTTTTGAAAGGTATTTCACTGCTTCTAATTAAAAAAAGTGAATTAACAGTTAAATTAATATTTTCATCTGCATTTAGATTTGGAGGTTTGTTTTTTTCTAACACTTTTGTTTGTTTCTAACACTTTTATTTGTTTTTCAGACACTTGGTCAGAAGAACAACTGTAGATTTCCTTGTACTGACTGAGCTCTGTTGACTGCAATGTGATTTGAACACCTATTGCACACCTACATGTGGCCACTTAAATATAGATGTCTTAATCTGCCAGATAAATCCCCTCTGCAGCTTCAGCAGTTCCATGGCTCACAGAACTATTGTTTAGTAGTGAGAGTGCTGCAACATAAAGTTGTGCTGACACATCAACCAGCACAATATCAAATCTCAGTTTTTCGAGAGGTGAAAAAACCTCCCTTCAGTTGTCAATAATTTTAGTGTTTCCCTGTCCAACCACACCATCTCCATGCCAAACGCAAACTAGAAAAATCTAGCTCAGCTACTGCTTTATTCAGCAATAAACCTGCAATTAGTAAGCTTAATTTTTATGGTTAGGATACATTTGCAATAATAAGCAGAGTAAACTGGGATTATAATTAAGCACATTCAGTTTTGCAGGATCCAGGAGCTGTTGGTTAATGAAGCTCAATGTGATACTGTCAGTAACAAATCTGATAATTGCTTACAGGGAAAAGGCAATTTCAACAAATGCTCCTTCATGCAGGTGGCTGATAGAAATTGCTTTCAGTCAATTATGCCTTCAATTACTCTGGATGAATGAGGCAGGATCCTTTAGCTCATTATAAGCCCAAATCCACAATAAGTAAGTAAATATTTTGACACAGTGTTGAAACTGACTTCTGTAAAAGCATGTATAATATTTATAAGCATTGAAAAGGTCACATATTGTATAGTCATCATTCAGTGCATTCAGTGCCAGCTAAAGGAAATTCTTCATGAATCGCTGGAGTAATATTTTAAGATTGTGAGCAGCCAGTAGTTTTCTGAAATGTCAGAGATTATATGACTGATAAATACCTGGGTCTTGTATCACTTCTAAGAAAGGAGGAAGTTAAGAAACAGGAAAACATATACTTTGATTATGGGATAGGTTGTACACTAATATATACCATACGGGAAAAGCCTTATCTATCCATTTTGGAGCAGAATTTTATACCATTACATCAGAGAACAAGCTGAATAAAAATAAGAAAAGATAAAATATTTTAGCTTTCAACAACAACAAAAAACTTTGGAAAAAAAAAAAAAAAAAGAAAAGGATACTGAAGATTCATTCAACATGGCTCAGGTTCAGACTTTGTCATCCTTGCTTCATCTTCGTGTTTTCCCGGAAGGAAATGCGAATATGAGATTACTACCACCCACTGTCAGGACAACTGGCTGTAAATCATCACTGAGATGTCATGGAGGAGACTTTTTTCAGGTGAATGAAGGAACACATATCAATCGTGCCATCCGGGTACGTGGAGCAATTATTGTAAAGGTTAAGATTATCCTGTACAACTTCCTAGTTTCTTTGGTTTCCGTAAATAATTTGTCCTCAAAGCAGGAAATAAGGTGTGAAAACCCACAATATATGTTGAGTAAGGAAACAGGTCAGGAATCGGTTTATCCAAATGTCTCAGGCTCTGTGAAAGGAGATTTCTGTTGAGTAAACTGATTTTAAACTGTAGGTACAATGACTATCATACAATCATAGAATTATAGAATTGTTATGATTGGAAGAGACCTTTAAGATCATCGAGTCCAACCACTAACCTCACACTGCCAAGTTAACACCCAGCCATGTCTTTCAGACATGTCTCAAGAAAAAACAGATCACTTGAATACCAGTGGATTTGATTATTATAACAGCACTTAAAGTATGTGGCAGTTTAGTCACATTCCATTTTTAAATAATAATGGTCCAAAGGCAAACCTTTGCAAATATTTTTTATAACTGCAAGTGAATGACTAAACTAAAATTTTTTATCTATTTCTAGGGTTCTGATTGAAGCAAATGAAATTGAAGCAACTGAAGTAAAAGAGGGTACCTCCTCATTTAAAATATAGACTGACTAACCATTTTCTTTTGGAACGATGTTTCATTGTGCTTAATACATTGACCCTTTCAATAGGGCTAGGACAGATAGGCAAATTGAGTACCATCCTTCACTGTTAATGTTATGAATGCATAAGGCCATGAACTTTATGCAGGGTTTCTATCTTTATGGTTATTCTGAATATTAAATATCAGTACCTCTGCATGAATGCAAATATTTGCATTGTTCCTTTCTCTTGTTAAACTGTCAGATTAAAACTACAAAGCATGCCATTAAAATGCAAAAGATAAATGCTGAGTGCTCATGACTGAACAAATGCAACAGTGACCTTCCGTTTAGACTATGTGCACGTGACCTCAGTCTCATGATCTCATTGTTTCCATACAATTTTCTAAGAAGTTATTACTTCCAAGGTGGTATCTTGTGTACATTCAGAAGAAAGGGTATACAAAAGATGCTTTGAACTGAACACGCAGAGAATATGCCATCCACAAGCCTCCTTGGCTAAGCTTTGAAATTACTGATTTTTGGCTAAGATACTGCTGCCTTACTCTAATATGGCTTTCAACTTGTGATCCATGGTACCACAAGGTCTCTGAATTACTTCTACTGGTTCAAAAAATGTGATTAAACATGGATCGGTTTAAAGATAATAAAAGACTATGATTTTATCTATTTTTTTTATATCTAAAGGTTTGTTATTCTCCTTCCTGCTTTTCCTTGGCCAAGAAGGACAGTTAGAAGAGGTCTTCTTGGTTGTAGACCCTTAATGCTTGTATAATGTAAATTGCAACAAGGAATCCTTATCTGTACTCAGAGAAAAAGATAATATTGATTTTCTATGGTGAAAGATAATTCACGTTTAGCAACAAGCCAACTCTTGTTAATGAGGAGTGATATATTCTGTACTTCTGTTTAACACACTTCCTTAGCAACCCAACAGCAGCTGTAAATAGTTTAAAGTTGAAAGTGGTTGGCCAAAGTTTGGAAACAACTTACTGTGACAAGAAATATAAACTATTTTTAAGAGGACGTTTTATAAATTGAAAAGAAACTATTTAATTCAGTTATCTGCAATATCAGAGGGACTAGATTTAACAGCTCAGAAAGTCCCTTCTAATCTTATGGCTCCATATCAGACTTTTTCTGATATGAAGCCATAACAAGTGTAACAAACAGCTGTCCTACATTATGTTCTGAGAATGTGATTTGATGTTCAGGCTAAAATCTTCAAATGATCTAATTGATTTTCTCACCATTTTTCCAACCTGCTTTTCAGACAGTGCCTTACCATGAGTGCTTAAACTTCTGTCAGCTGGCATTTGCAAGGCTATTAAACATTACTGAGGCTCAGTATAGAACAAATTGCCTGAAACCTTTGTTGAGATCTAAATTCTGGAGAATGCAAGGGAATTGCTCAACGCCAGCTAGGAATAGCCATACTGTGAGATAGTCCCCAACTAGTAAGCAAGTCAACATGGCCAAAAATTACCTACCCCATAATATACATATAGTATTAGAAAGAACACGAAGATAGCTGCTCTTCTCCCAGCTGGCAGAGTGGCTTTCAGTGCTAAAAGCCATTTTCTCCACTTTTATGCATACCAAAGCTATGCAAATCTGCCATAATATTGAGTCAGGCACCAGCTCACAAGGGCATCATGAACTGGATTGTTTCCGTTTGTTCTGCAACCTCCACATCAGTACTGACGATGAAATTTGTTTGTCAAGGACAACATAAGACTTCATTTATTTTTAATCCTATAAAAAATAAGGGTAAAGCTACTTTTGATCCAGTTTTATTTCTCCAGGAAAATAGACAATAAACATCAGGATTATTTAAATATGACACTCCCTTGGGAGTTGCTGGGAGTCATTCTGTGTTAAGCCAGGCTGAACTGATTGTGAAATGATTGTAAGAGTGTATTTGATTTTAAATGATAGATAGTGCCTAAGTAAATGGCAGGGATTAGCTGAAACTTGCAAGAAGTGTGACACAATTAAATAGCTAAAGAATACCTGTTGCAAAGAATACCTTCAGAATATATATTCACAGATCCTGAAACTTGTGGTACTGTGACTGCTGTACTAATTTACTGTAATATCAGCAGGTAAATTAACACAGAGACAAATTCATGTTCTGACTGTGTCCCTCACATTGCATGCTACTGGCGTCTACAGTAACAGTCAGTTAAAAACCTATTTCCTATTCCACTCAAAAACATGCAAAACAGGTAAAAAGAAAGACAAGTATCTCATACTACTTCATGTCTTGATACCATTCATTTCTACAGTCTTCCTAAAGAGTTCAAAGATGAATTCTCACATTTTTCATTAAAAGACCATTAATTTTAATTTTTAGAAATGGACATCATAGAGAAAGGCTTGCTTCCTTGCCAAAATGATGTCAAGAAATGTATTTCTGTAGTAGTTCCAGATGAGACAATGTTATGAATTTCTCTTTTAGTGCTGTAATGTATTAGGTAATAGCTTAGTATCATTCAATTCTCTTTGATATTTTTAATCATCTGCAACTGCGAAAACACCAAAAGCCCAATATATGTCAAGCCATTTATCTGTTACACACACAAAATTGTAGAAGCTGAACTCAGTGGGTTCACAATCACGTTTCTGTTTAAATAAGCGTATCCATATGTCTACATAGGCCTGCGGTTCCCAGTGGTGTATAAGCAAAGGTGACAATGATGTGGTTTTCCAGGGTAAAATTGGGCAAGAGTCTGTATCTTTACAGAGGGGACTGAACTCTTATGAGTGTTGAGCAGTTTGGCTCTTCCAGTGCTTTGTGATGGAAATAAAAAATGCACAGCAGAAGCATTGAACCAACATGTTTATTTTACTATTCCACCTCTACTTTATAGGAGTTTGTGCAATAGGACTATTCCTGGTGTAGGTTTGAGGCAGTTTCCATGGTGTTCTAATTATTCCTTATTTTGGACAGAAAGATACCTCTGTTTTTTCTTATCTGAGCAACTCACCCTTTGATTGAGAGCTCATAATGTTTGAGACCCTTATTTGAAAAGTGATTCATATTCAAAAAAACATTTAAACAGGTCCCTAAGATAATGAATGCATTAAATACTCATTATGGCCAGAGGAATGTGAGTAAAAATAGCAAAAAGTATTTTCCCACCTTGTCCTGAATGAGAATGAATTGGAGCACACATTTCAGTTCTTTCCTGAACTATAAACATGGCTTTGGGTTTTTTTGTTACAAAAAATGAAACAAATAAAAACTAATATAAGAAGTGACCCAAAATGGAAACGACAGTCATGAGAAGTATCTTCTGAAATGTATTGACCCTACTGTGTCCCCTTAAGTCAGATCTGCCTTCAGATCAAGTTCGCAAACTAGTAGGAAGAGGATCTTCTCATCAGGATACATGGAAATTTTCCATGGGTGTTTGCCAAAAACAATATATCAACCTAAGGTATCATGATGTGTTATGGATGATGACTTATTCTAAAGCAACAACCTGCCTTCATGCTGGCAGCAAGGAAGAGCTAGTAATGGATGCCAACCTTGGGAGTCACAAAGGGCATTTGGATTCTTGTCCCATGGCAGGTCACAATGGAGACATCTCAAGGAACTTGTCCTGGCCTTTAGTTGTCTCATAACTGCTAACAGACTATAAACCAGCACTGAATTTTATTTTCACCTTGAGCCTTTCCACACTTTTCACCATAGTGAATTCAGGCACAGATGTACCTTATGGGAAACAGTAATTATTCAAATTTTGGGATAGTTTGCAGTTAACCATCAAAAACAAATTCAACCTATGGCTTATAAACCCATCAAGAGCTATTAATTTAGCTTAGAAATTGCTACTAACCTCCCATATACCCTTCCCCACCATTTAAGTTTACTGTTTATGTGATATACAGAGCCCAAATTTACTACACTGTAAGGTGAAGCAGCTTTGTTTATCCAAATAGGTAACAGCATATAGTCCTTCCATTCTACAACTGGGACTACATCCTATAAAAGTGATGTAAACATTGCCAGGCCTGTCTTCTGATCCTGAGGCCAAGTCGTTGGGCCCAGCCACAGTTGTTACACTCCAAATGGTATGGCTGGATCCTAAACTATCAGTTGAGGGTGGTCCTTGGTCCACAGTAACTTCTGAACTTTACCCTGGGATTGTCTAGAGAGCATTGATCATCCTGAGCTCCAGCTGTGGTCTGCGCTAACAGTTCAAGCAAGAGGCTTTGCATTGCACTGCAATGTGTAGGATCACGCCCTGTGTAATATATGAGTATAAATATACAGCTGAGCCATCAGCTGGGGAGCTGTAAAACTTGGAGTTGATGGAAATTATTACAAGACATCCTGGAACAATGGGATTCATGTGCAGATGGGCTGAAAGACTTACCAAGCAGACTTGTCTAGTCGGTTTCCCACATTTATTTTAACTTTTCTTACAGGGGTGAAATCTGGTAAAATTCAGATTTTGTGTTCAACTCTGATACCTTTGACTGGAGCATTTCAAAATGAACATCCACAGTCAACACTTACTGCCAAGATTATTACTATTCCTTCCTGTATTTACATATGGTTTGTTATTAGTCATTCAATAAAGTCACACTCCTTGATGCATTAATTATATATCTTTTGTAAGACAGTTTTACGGGAACTCTCCAGGTGATTAAACTTGTAGCAGTTCAGGGAATTCAAAAACGTTTTTTCCTTTTCAGAGATGAGTCTACCAGCTGTGCTCATCCAGCCAGTTGCTGGATCTCATCTACCTTGGACAGATATAAACTTGAAATTTGGGGTACCCCCTCAGACAGTTGTATTGTTTCCTTAGACATCTTTTGAGAAGACCCAACATGGGCTCACCAGAAACACTTCTTGCAGCCCTGGAAATCTTCCAGTACCCTTTGCCACCAAGCCAACCTGTCATGGTGTCATGGATCTATGGATGTCATGGATCATCCTTCATCCTTTTAATCAGAAGAATAAGTAGTAGTGGTGATGGTGACATATGCAGAAAATGTGGAGGATAAAAGGAGAGCAACTGTAGAAAACAAGGACTGAAACTGTTAGCCACTGAACAAAATATGAAGAATGGTAAAAAAATGCCCTGTTTTGGACTCAATAAAACCAGGCTGCTTTCAGGTCTGAGAAATTCTAGCGTTCCTTGTGTTTTCAAGACTATTAGTCTTGAAAATATTTTTCTTCACTGTGTACCACTCAGGTATATAAGTCAAAGGCCCAACTTGTTCTTAGGTGCTCGTGTAATGAAACCAAGATCTTTGCAAAAAGCAAGACTTGGAAAAAATCTGTGCATAAAAGAAGTGCAGCATGTTTGCAAGGTAAATTTCATTTTATCCTGCTAAATGTTATGTCTCTGCCATGAGCTACCTTGAAGCATTGCCTTCATGATGCTGTGCAAAGGAAATCTCATCTGATATTTATGACCAATTTTTAATTGTCCACAGTGAACCTAAATTGCTCCTCCATTTCCAAAGACCATAAATCATGCATCTGATGCCTCATGTTACCTGATAAGGGCTAAGATGAATCACAGTTTCCTTTATACCATATGAAATTGAGCTCTTTTAGTAATCAATTGTGAATTGTCTGCCTTTTTCTGAAATTGTCTGTACTTATGGGTGGCAAAAAGAAAAGAAAGGATTTGCAGGAACTGCAGGAAATCAAAAACCAGGGACTCATGGGATTGCAGCAGATCGATTTATAGTGCTTACAGATTGTGTGCCCAGATAATTTCAAAGCACATGGTATGAAGGGGTCAGATCAACCTCATGCCAACATTTTTTGCAGCATCAGGCAAGACTGTCACTTAAGACCTAGCCAAAAGATTTACAATGTAAATGGTTAGTGCATATGGGCATGAGATTGCCTAAAGTCCCCAGCTGCCAGTGTAGACAAAGCTTTAATTAGCCAATAATGCTGGAAATTTGTGCTACTATGGAAGTTTTCTTTACTCAGTAAACAGTTTGTCAAATAATAATGGATTCAAATCAACAACAGGTTTGACAAGTAACGGAGGAACGTGGCTTTAGCTCACTATTTATTAACTAAAAATTCAATCAGCTAAAGGTAAAAGTTTATCATTATATCTCATGAGACATTTGGTACCCTAAGTAAATGAGAGTGAATTTCTTTTAAAAGATTAGATATCTATGTTTGAGGATCTAATTCCTTAGGCAGAAACCTGATTATGTGGCCAGTTTTTATAGATTGGTAGAAATACAGTACCCATGAGAGACGTAAGCAATTTTAGGACTCGTTCTGCAGTTGAACTACTTGTGCACACTGGGCTAAGAAATTCAACAGATCCTAGGAGTTTAGATACACCGTTCTCAGTAATAGGTGTTGAAATTATCAGCTTGAATATTCAACTTTAGGTAAAGACACTGAAGCAGATAAACCCCCATCAGTACTTTATTTCATCCTTTGAACTTACTGTGTTCCTTGTCCCATATTTTCTAAATGTGTGAAATGAAGAAAGTGCAAAGAATGCTAAACCTTCAGCAGACAAGTACACTTTATGTTATAGTTCTAATTATGGAAGACAATGCAAATGTAAGTTTGTTTGCTTGCTTATTTGTTTGCTTGTTTTCCTCAATTACTGCCTAATAAACTGCTAAAATATACAGTAGGAAAATGTAAATCTGAATCCGATGACACTGGCCAGTTATGAAGGCTAATAGTCTACATCAGCTGCCAGCAACAATTTTTGCTCTCTTTAGCTAAAGTAGAAATGGAACACTAAGGCAAAGCAAGAGTCAGAAAAGGATGAAGAGAAAGCTTTCCTTCAAAGATGAGGTTGTCACAGATGGAGTGATGCACTTCACTCGTAGAGAGAAGCAGCAATACATTTATTGAAATAAAACAGAGATTTAATAAAGTTTGATAGTAGATGTGACAGTGTTTTAACAAGTTTCAAGATGGCAAGGCACGCTTGGTTATTTACTGCAAAGAGGACAGGGTTAGATAGAGCTGTCAGGGAGACCCTCCCTTTGAGTCGAGGTTCAGAAAGGACACCCCTTGTTTTCTAAACTCCTTCTCAGAGAGGAGTGTAGGTGCAGCTGGATTCAATCCCACTCCCAGACTTGGTCAACGGTTTATGTCTAAAGGATTATGTATGTGCAATCAATCCTTTATATCCCTTAGCTAAGATTTCAAGGTTTAGCATGCTGTTAGTCACTTACCAAGGATCTGTTGTGATCTGTTGGAATCTCTCAGTCTCAAGAAGTAAAAGTTACCTTAAGCTGGCAGCACATTTTCTTAAAGAACTTTCTTAAGGAAGTTCTCTTTAAGCTATCACAGCAGATCAAAGAAACCTTGGTATAAGTGAAAGTCAGGTCGAAGTGTTTAATGTATGTATAGGCATGCAGGAATGATCAGATTAATGTTGCTGAAGATATATGAGGGGTGTCCAAAATACAATTTTGAAGCACTTGCTCTGTCTCATTTGCATGCCATTCTCTTTCATTCTGGACATGTCTGAATGGTTTCATGACTTTTCCTTGACTAAAGCAAGCAAACACTTATACTGTGTACTATCTACATTTTTCCAATGGTTAAAATCCCTATTATGCAAGGGCACACACCTCATGATCATCTTCTATCCAAGAACAGTTTGATGAAACCCAAACTTTCATGTTTAATAGAGCAACAATATCCAGGACAGTGGTGGGAAATCAATCCCAGATATTACTTGAACTATAAAAATTATTCTGTATTAGAACCAACCTTTTACTACGTAGGACTGCTGATAGCAGTTACAATGGCAGCAATATCTCCCAAAATTGTGCCAGGCTTTTACTACTTTGTAACAGCTAGGAATTTGGTCAGTACTGCTATTAGTACATGCACCCAGTTTCAGAACCCATTGAAATATCCTACTGTTAAGTTCTCCCTAAAACAGATAAGGCTATGGAAATGAGTGAGACCAGCATTTCTCTGCCGGTCCTAGAACTTTATTTAAGTTCGAATTCAGTTGTCAGAAAATTAGACGGACACTAGATATTCTTTTCTCCCTTTGGGTAGCAACTTCAGCACCAGGGAGTGAAGTTTCTTGTCTTCTTCAGAATAGATATATTGAAAAGTTTTTGTTCCATTCTACATAATTTGAAAATTTCAGAGGAAATCTAATGAACTCAACTTACACACCTTACCCCAAAAGAATCCCCTGCAGAAACTGTCCTCACGTTTGCAACAACAGACTAAGCAGTAAGTGATTAGATGACAGTAGCTCTTGTGAAGATTTGATGTGGTGTTGGTAATGTTGAGTTGGCTAATCTGTTCCAAGTTCAGTCAAGGAGATTTGGCTTGCCTGTTCGCTTTAAACAATACGTTTGTATTACCAAATGTATCCATAGCCAGTACATAACAGACTACCTGCCATGTCAGCTGAGGTGGGATTAACTGTTAATGGACTTTAAATTCAGAACAAATATGAGTAAATCACCGTGAATATTATCCATGACTGCTTTATTGTGGAATGAAGAAGTCAAGAGAGCATGATATCTGTGTTACACATATAGAAGAATAAAAATTCCTAGCTCAGTTTTAGACTAAAGAAGAACATTGAATCCAGCAGCCTTTGGTAATAGCTACTTTCAATATATATTGACACGTCTTAGTCTCATTAATTTAGATATACTTGTAAGGGTGACATTGAGGTCATCTAACTTTAAGGGCAGTATTCATCACTGGTTATTTTAGATTTGAATATCTACAATGTAGTATGTACATCTGAGCAAGATGACCAAGTTACTGTTGTTTCCAGTGGAAAAATAGGATGGGATTAAATATATACATGTAATGACATTTTAAGCACTCAAAGGTGTCCTATCTAGCGTTCAGCTGCTGCTCCAGAAGGCTGTGGATCTTTTGTATGTCTTCCTTCCCTGTCAGACCCATGCCATGGATGTCTTGGATACCCTAAGGCATCTCGAATTGCTCTAGATGGCTATGTACAGGCAAACCCCTATGTCCCACAATGTTGACATCTTCACCTGAGGTAGTCTTGACTGTGGCTAAAGCCAATGAAGAAGAATATGAACATCTCACCTATTTTAGCTGCACCTTAGAATGATTCACTCTCCTCAAGCCCCTATTTTTTTCCATTGTCTGTAAAGGAAGCATGGGACTGACCAGATGAGGTATGGGGATCTATATTCTAGCCATCTAAATATATGCAAATGAGTCATTCTGTCCTACTGCTCGAAGTGGCATCCATCCCAAAGAAGCAAATTCTTCTTACACCCTCTGCTAGTGCTACTGTTGTGGGGCTGTTCTGACATATCTCAAAGAGCAGCTGCATAATAGGAGTGCAGTCATTCACTCACCCAACCTTGGTCTGGTGGAGTTATGGGTCAGTGCATGAGTGTCTGCGAATATGACACTATTTGCATTAAATGCTGGGAAAAAACCTCGTTTTAAAAAGCAAGGAGAACGGACATTCTGCTTTGTTTATATCTTTAAGGCATGAAAGTGGTAAGTGGTAAATAACACGCCTGGGAATCCAGTGACTTCCCAATGCCCAAATGTGGTGGATCCTGTGGACTCATATCACTGTTACAAAAACAGCCAAATGACCTGATATCAGTGGAGCGGCTGCAGATATTTTGCTAATTAGCTTGGCAGACAGATTTTTGTGAAATAAATGAGCAGTTGATAAAGCTTGAAGAAGGAAGAGAGAGGGGAAACCAGGCCCCTGGCAAAGAGGTGATTGTGGCTGAGCCAGAGCTGGAGATGGCAAATCCCTTCTTCGCCCTTGCCCTTCAGTGTTCTCTGACACTGCCCTTTTTCCCTCTCCAACTCACAAGCACCATCCTGAGCCAAACAGTTGCTAGTATGTCCAACGCTATCTATCCACAATTCCCTCACTAAATGAGAAAGTCAACAGGACACTTTGGGATCAGGATGCCATTCTTCCAGGACATGACTGTTAGACACACCTACACCTCTAACACGGACATAACCCCTAACACACGGATGTTAAATTAATCCTCTTTCTCTTCTGCACAAGCGAAAGGTTAAAGCTGACTGTGAAACATCTTTCTGGCCTGGACGAGCTGAGTTAGGAGAATGCTCTCTCTAGTCTCATAAACTCAAACTAAACAGAGTAAAACCACTTCGGGTATTCCTGCCCAGGTTGGAAGCACAGCTCTGGGTTTCAGGAAAGACACAGCCCTAGAGACTTAAAGAACATAGCTAATTCTAACTGCAGAGTAATCCCTGCTAGCTGGATGTCCCCTTTCCTTTCAGGAGGTTTTTGCAAGTATGAAGACACTTGCTTACAACAGAAACAAAGATATTCTCGCAAACACCCCTATATCCAGCAACACTATCCTGGTTCCTATAAATGCATCACTGAGACAGAAAAATACTTGATTTAAGAGAGTTATATAATTGACATAGGAGAGATTAGTCCTTGAGGTACGATAGAAAATATCTGTAATAAGAATACATTTCCAAATTAAAAAAAAAAACAACAAACTATGCCTACTATATTCTATAATTATGGTATGGCTGTATTATAATTTAGCTATAATGTATCATTTTCCAGCTAGCCTTTATTTTCTATTGAGTCTTGCTACATATTAACTAGGAATATTTCCCCCTTGAGTTTCCTTGTATGCTCAAGGAGCATACAAACTCCCTACTCAAATAGCTGCACCCTCATATTATTATTTTTTCTCAATATTATTTACCTTGACACCACGTGAGAAACCTCAAGAAAGCTACAAAAGCTGCTTCCAACTTTTCATCACAATGTAATTCTCAAAGAATCTGCATTGTCTTTTTTTTTCCACGTTTCTAAACTCCTAAAGAAAATTCAAGGCGTCTTACTTAACTGCAGATTTTTAAACATTAAGGATTTGATCTGATCTAATCTGTCCCTTATTGCTGAATAAAGTGAATCTCTTGCAGAGAATGTTTTATCCTATTTTTCAGAGCCACTTTGGCAGAGATATGATGAATAGCCCTCTTACAGCTATCTATCTCTCTCCATCTACTACATAGGAAGCCTACACAACCTGTTAGATCAGATCCTTAAGCTGAAAAGATTAAGTCAAAGAAATTCTACTTTCTGTTGAACTATTTTATAATTGCATTTCCAGTGGAGTAATTATGAATAAGATGAAAAACAGAACAAAGGAATGAGATCCAATTTCTCCAACTTTTTTTTTTTTTTTTACATATGACCCTCTTTTTAATTCTGGAAGAGCCAAATTAAGGAATTTTCTTATCCTGTAGGCAAACGTTATGCCGGAGCATGCTCTTAACTTTTGCTCAGGCAGAAATTCAAGGATTTGAAGTACAGGAGAAAAAGGAAGCCTGGCATTTAAGCAAACTGACATCTGTTTCATTAACAGACAACCTGGATAACTTGGTTTTGTGTGTAAGAGGTTTTTATTTGTTACAACTCTGCAAACTGAAGGAACTGTTTAATCAGCTTCAGCAGAGCATAATCCCTTAACTTTGATATTTTTCCCTCTCAGCACTTAGCAATGCAAACAATATTATGAATACCTGGAAGCATTGCAGCAGATTCACAATAGCAACCTGTCATAGTCTGCCCATGTGAAATTGTTTCTGAGACAAAAAAGAAAGTGAAATTACCAAGAGAAAATGGCTGTCATTTGGGAAATTCATATTAATTGCCTACAGCCATAGTCAATGTCAACTGACTCAGCAAGGAATATTTAACATCAAGGTTTGAGTAGTCCCCAGAAAATCAACCTCTCTGTTGTAAGTCAGTTGAGCACTTTAACAACTGGCAGAATAGGATTTTCCATAAGACATTTGCTCCATTGATCTGCAAATGACAAGATTTAGGACATACATTTACATAGAACAGAGGTGGGGACAGCTTGGAAAAGTTAGCAGTGCATGGAAATTTTCAAGAACATAAACGTGAGGTTTCCATCATGGACCATATGTGTGCCACTAACGGGCACCACTAAATAAGTTATCCTGTATAACTAAAGCTATTTCATACTGGCAGCAAGCAAGCCAGAAAAAATGGAGAGGAGAGAGCGTTGAGGAGAAATACAGCAGTTATTCAAGCAGATATGGTTTCGGAGGAAAGAAAAAGAAAGCAGAAAAAGCAGTAGCTATCATCCTCCATGTGCATCTCTAGACTTTTAAGCTACAAGAGAATCCACCCCTCCTCAAGATAGTCAGGGGAAAGAAGGGGGAAGGAAGAAAGGCAGAAGGGAAAAAATCATCCATATTAATCCCTGGGATCTCTCTGATTGTCATGGTGGTCTGGTTTCCTCAAGTCATACGACCAATATATTTCTGCTATTACTGAACATTTCCCTTCTTATCAGTGTGGGAAACTGCTGTCTTTCCCGGCATTAATGTTGATGAAGCTCTTATTTTCCTTTCTCATAAGCTCCTCACAATATAAGAACCGTGAAATGGGACTTTCTTTTGGCCACGCCTCTTCATCCCACCTTGATTTACAACCTATACCCATCCCCTTGTATATTTTTGCTTTGCATCTCTGAGAAGAATCTGTATCTATCTTCTCCACAGCCCCTGCTGAAATATAAATTAGATATTCCTTCCTGGCCTTCCCTTCTCTAAGCTGAACAAATGCAGCTCCCTCAGCATCTCCACTTACGCCATTAACTCCAGCCCCGAGTCATCTTTGTGGCCTTCTGCTGGACTTGCTGCAATTTTCAAATATCTTGCTTGTAATGTCTATACCAAGCCAGCAACACCCATATTGACAAAATCCAATGGATAGACAGAAATTATTAAGTGGTCTAAATACTGTTTAAATTATAAACCGTTAAATTACAGTGTCCAGATTAGCTACCTGTAGTGTGCAGTCAACATACAGCCCCAAATTTCTGCTGATTTATAGTGGAGTAAGAGATGGCTGCTATTCTGCGTGTACTAAAATGAAAAACAGACTTCACTGGTGCAGTAACAGTAGGAGTGAAAAAGCAGTGATTTCAAATGTTCTGCATTAGTTTTGGGCTTTGGAAGGATCTGCTTCTTTTGTTTTGGGAGTTTCTCTGTTGTCCTGTAATATTGTTCTATTGTCAGAGAACATTCCAATGGCACATTAAAGTTTCTATTTTTAAAACATAAGATATGCAAGAATAAGACACGTTTCTGCCCGGGCAAATCAATCTAGCTGTGAGTTTGCACTTTCAAAGTTCCCTTGAGAGCACAAAGGTGGAATTCAGTTTACCTGCCCTTGAGCATGTATACAGAGGTGTCTGTTGAAGTTAGGTACCTAGGCTGCCACTACAGCTAGCAGAGATCAAGTCAACGCAGCCAAAATTCATAGTTCTGCATACTCCGTTGATTCACTCAGCGCTGTAACAGGTTGAAGAATACCTGTCCATCTAACTCTTTCCCAAATAATGTCCAAACATAGTTCAAGAATCATCACAGGTCAGAGACCATCCCTGATAGACAATTTTAATGCAGTTTGGAGGCTGAGAGAATCAACAACTTTTCTCAGAGCTAGAGAATAGTCCCCAGAGTGGATTTGCTTGCTACACTTATATATGTGTATGTACTTGTATACACATATACATATTTATAACTGTATTTTCAGAGGGAGGGGAAGGATAGAGAGTCTATGTATGTGTATCTGTGTTAATATATGTAAATAAACATACAGTAGATAAAGCCTCAGAGCATAGACAGATAAGACCTTAACTCTGGCACTTCCATTTAAAAAATTCTCTTTACCTTCTCTTTCTTCAAAGTGAATGTGTGACAGCATAATTTATTTGGCAGCATTTAGGCTCATTTTTGTGCGTTTACTGCTTTTATGTGCTGTGCCTTTCTTCTGGGCTTACTGTGCAAATTCAAAATCTGAAAATTACTATTCATTTTATACATTAGGAAAACTCCATTCTTCTAAACCCAAACTAGCTGTTTGTGAAGAGAGAAATACTGCAAATGGAGCCAGCATATAGGTCACAAGTCTACCAACTAAATTATTGGTGCCTTTTCCAGACTCTTCATTCCAGGCTCTGTTTGGCAACCCATCAGGATCCTTTATGAGAAACCTGTATAACTGCAAGAATCTCAGGTGCTGTGAGAATCAATACAGAATCAATGGTAATTCCTGAGATTTAGCTGGATATTTAAGGAAATTACTCATCTGGAAGAGGTGTAACAACCAATGACTTCCTGTCAGCGTATCAAAGCTCATGGAGATTTATCTTACTGATGGAATAAACTATTTTTGAGCAGAGTCATTGTTTCCTAAGATAAACCACTACCTATTATGTTGCTGCTGAATGACACAAGGATGTGCAATTGCCAAAACATAGAAGAAAGTGTCAAGGACCTCAGAAGAAAATAAAACGTTTATCAGTCCTAGCAGTTCATGGAGATGGGTGAAGACAGTGATTAGTAAAATGAAGAAAGTGTAAAATGGCACCTGTAAATAACTGTAAAAATAGTTGGTGTGAATATTTCATATGGGTTTTGGGGGTTTTTCCTTTTTTTCTTTATTTACTGATTCTTAAATAACCTTATTAAGGTTTTATTTAATTACTCAGAAAATTAAAAAAAGAAAAAGTGAAATTACACCTGGCTTTGCAAAAAAAAAAAATCTAGTAGAAAAATTAAGATCTTCGTTACAAAGTCAACATTTTTTGAGTGTTCAGAAGAAATTAAGATCCTTTCTTTAGTGACTGTAAGACAGACATGTGTCAAAGATCTCCGTAACCAATGGAGCAGGGCAAGCATTTCCAGAATGCAACTCGTCTTGTCTTTAGTTGTTTGAGTGGGTTAAATCACGCCCCGTTGATATCTTTTTCAGTCTAATCACTACTGGACATCTATATGATTAGCTTAGACCAGACATCAGACTTTAACATATGAAAACTTTGTTAAAAAATAATCGCACCATTCATACCTAAATATGGTTATGTTATTCTCTGATATGAAAAAGAAAAATACCATCTGTTTTGTATAACTGATCAATAATAGGCCCTTGTTCTTTTAGAAATGGAGTGAAAACTAATATGAAGAAACATTTGCAGTGCAACTGTAACTTATTTCGAGTAAGGTAATTTGGGGCTTCGTGTGGCCATCTAGTGAATACAAAGAAGCTATTGAACGGTGAGACAATGGCAACTTCTTGAGATGACAAAAAATAATAGAGAGAGAACCCACCTTTGTCTATAATTTAATTCCCAGATGTACTGTCATGTAGCAGCATTAGGGCATAATGAATCTGCTCTGTTATTTGCTTTGCTGCGGGCTTTGAGCCAGGGAGTCATTCTGCCCGAGAGACAAAAGACACTCTGTCTGCGCAGAGATCCCTGCATCTTCCCGGCACGTTTCCTCATGCATTTTGTGAACTGTCTTTCCCCTCCCCTCTCCCTCTGTTATGTTAGCTGTGAACTGCAGTGAAAATCTGTCTGTGACAGACACTTGCTGTACTTGGTCAGCTGTCAGACAAGCATGAGGTGAAAGACTTCAAATATGGCATCGGGCTCACGAACACACATACACGCACACACACATAGGGAGAAACAGCCATCACTGGCTACTGCTCAGGTCCAAGCAGGAAAACAAAAACAAAACACACACAAAATCCTCAAGGAAGAGAGTGCTCCTATACGAGTCTGAGAACTTGCAAACAAAGAAGGCATGTTTAATGGTTTCATTAAAATCAAACATGTAAGATTTAAAATCAAACATATAAGATTTAAAATCAAACATGTAAGATCTAAACTCGAAGGGATGGTTCCTAATCTCAAACTGCAGGGTTAATAATGTCTTTGTTCTACACCCAGAACTCATCTGTGGCAGTATTTACTGGAGAAGGTCTACACTTCGAAAGTTGTTTCTGTTAATGCCAATACCAGGACAAATATAAAGGAAAAAGACCCGATGAGAAACCTGTGAATGGATGAATGGCCCAGGCTGGCTCACAGAGTATGAACTTAAATCATCCCATTGCAATCCGCCTTCATTCAGGTACTTATTTTGTACCTGGCAATGCATTTTCATGTCTAGCACAGTTAGGATGCTGTAACCTCACCACATTAATCTAAGGTACATCGCAGTGAAGTCACAGTTTATCCAATGTGCTAGGGCTCCAAGTGAAATATCCTCTTTGCATCTTGTACCGTAACAGAAAAGTGTTGTCTTCTCCTACAACACCAGCTGAATCCCACCTGTAAATATAATGCACCATGCAGGGAAATCAAAGGATGCTTCTCAGCTGGATCCAGTCTGAGATCAGGTCTTGAAAAGCCTTGTTTATTCAAGATCTGATCAAATAAAGCATCTGGGCTGGAGTACACAAATGACACAAGAAACACCTTGATTTTCTTGTGACTGTGAGAGACATATTTTAGATCTACTAGGCTGCCTTACTCTTTTAGTGTAATCTGTAAATCTAAACAAACAACATGACCCACATTAATATGTCTAATATTCCAAGGTATTACTACTGTCTCTGGATGCCTGTGGACAACTGAATCTTCCTGCCAGTGATTACAAGAGTCAGGACATTTGGGTCAAGTGTAGACACCTACAATTAGGTGTGTGAACTTGAATCCTTCCATAGGCTCACTCTTAGTGGCTGGCGAGATATAGGCACCTGTAGAGGGTGGTTCACCCTTTTCTAAGATTGAGACAATCAAGACATGTCAGAGATAAATTGGATAAGAGTGTCTGACCTTTTCTCTTCATTGAGTATGGATTGGGTACTAAGGTGGACTAAATCCCTAACATTTCACCAGCTGAGTCTCCATTTCTTTCCCTGAGCTCAGCTATTTTGGGCTGTGTAAGATGCCCTGGCATATCTCAGACAGCCACGCAGGGCTGTCAGATATTACAAAACGTCAACGGGAAGCTCAGACTTTCTGAATCAGTAGCTAATGTTGAAGGCAGAATCTCAAGACAGTTCCAGGCACGGAAGCTGTGGTAACTGAATTCTACATCTGAAGGAGAGTGACAGAAGCAGACATTGGGCTATATTTAGCTGCCCAGACTTTGGTATTTAGTGTCATTTTAGAAGCCATGCAGACATGACTTTTCCAGACAACTTCTGGGAAATCCTCAGAGTTTTGAAGCATAGCTGAGGCCAGGCAAGATAACGCACAGTGACTGAAACAATAAGGTTGCGATTCATTTGCCTACACATAGACATTTGGGTTATTTTGAGTACTTCAGGATGTCCTACCTAGCCTCCATCTGACACTCCAGAAGGACAGTCTCCCATGAGTGCTGTGTAATACCTGTCACTACCATGCGTATGTCTCAAATATGCTACAGCAAAATTGGCAACACACATCCATGTTTCAGCAACAAAATCCCCTCTTGTATGTCTGCACTTCAAACTTCCCTGAGCATATGGAGATCCAACCTTGCAATTTGTCACCCACATAGCACAGAACCGCAAGTATCAGCCAGCTAAGGCACAGAGCAATATAGTGCAGTATGGTGTCTAAGCCAAGGGAGATACCCCTCATCCCCAGGCAGTGCTCATGGCTTCATGAATGGAGATACTTGTTTCTTCTTGAAAATCACCCAAGATTTCTCAGCTTTCTCTACACTTACTACTGAGGACATACATACCCGAAGAGCATGCTCAGACCCCTCTGGTAGATATATAGCACACAAGATAAGATCTGCATCATGCAGATCTCTCTTAATGACATTTTTTGTAAGAGAAGGAGAAAGGAAGGACTGGCATTGTCTACAGAAATTAATTTCCATTTGTGACTGAGCCACAAACTTCCTGCATTTGACAAGAAACTTGTTTCCTCCTATCATATCCTGCGATTAATATTGCTATTACTTCCCCTTTTTTGAGATAACTTGGGTGGACACATTCATTGATGCTTATCAAATATGTCCAGAAATATCTTTATCACTGAAACATTTAGAATCCCCAGGGCTTCTTGCCAGGGAGATAATAATCAGACTCATCTCCTGACAATACTGAACTTTTTCATTTCTCTTCAACCTCTTTGGTCCTTCTTTTTTTTCTTTCTTTCTGAGCACCAAAAAGTCCCTCTTGACCTCCACAAATTAAACCTTCATCTAATGACAAACAGTTTGCTTTCTCTTCAACATTTTGGCACTTGACATTCTCTTCCCCTTGCCCTGACTGTGACTGTTTTCACAAAAGTGACCTCCCCAGAATGATAAATCATAGAAAGTCACACAAAAACCAGAAAGAAATTCTAGAAATTCCCTCTAAAGAGAACAAAAGAACAGGAAAGACTAACTCTCCAGGGGTGTGCACCAGCTTTGAATATGCTATTCCCTTCCTTCACCCATTTTCCTCAGCTTCTGCTACACCTGTTTAATGAGGCAAACTTTTAGTATGTCTTTAATTAATTATTTAAATAAAAACAATTATAAAAATAGGAAAAGTAAAAAATATATGAAAATTTTGGCTCTTGGAGCTCTTTTTCTCCTACACATTGATGAAGAACATAATGAAGATCAAATAAGATGTTGGGGTTCAAGTTTGAGTGGACACTGGCTTTGGCCATAGGAGAAGTGACACTTTAGGTCTTGGGTCTTTTCATGTGATAAGATGTATATCACCACAGCCGGTGAAACAATGACTGAATTTCCAAATAAATTGTCTTGAGTCAGTCCAAAAGACTTGACGATTTGTTCTGATTTGCAGTGCTTGGGGAACCATAGGCACTGGAGCAAAATGCATTTGCACTGTGAACACACCACTCTCCTTGCCCAGTGGATTTTCTTCTCTACTCTGAGCAATGGAGAGATAAATAAACACATACAGGAATACAGAAAACCAGAAATACAGTTCTGCAACAGAATTTCCTTCTACTTAGATTCCTTGATGGAATTAATTTTTTAATTCCAAGACTATTTTCTTAATAAAGTACAGTACTGGTCATAAACACAAGACTTTGCTATTTGTATAACAGATTCCTGCTTTAGACCACTTCAGGGTTTGACCCAGCTACACTGTACCTAAATAATCACTTTGGGAAGAAGGGAAATAAGAGCTCTACTAGTCCAGTGCAGCACTCAGTGAAGATACTGAATTTTGGAACACACCTTTGGACGTACTGTTTCCTTAAACAATCCATGTTGAACAAAGGGTAAGAAATATGTATTGGACATTTATAAAAATCCACAGAATGATCCTTTTCTATTGTCTTTTACAGGCCCAAAATGTTGCCTTCCATAACATCTAACATGTTCTTCTTGACATCTTTTAATCAGAATTGATAACAGCAGGTATGCCAGGAATTAACTCTACCAAAGATATAAATGAGGCCTTATTGAAAAGCATGCTATGGTACAAGAATATGTTACACAACCTTGTCATACTGCTAAAATAGTGGCAAGCAACATCTCACCCTAAACATGGAACCGCTTCTTTCAGATAAACTATGGAAATTTAAATTCATTTGTAGTTGCATTTTGCTGTGTGATTGCCTAGTAGAGTAGATCCTTGAAACATAATCCTTCTAAATAAATGTACAGTTGCTAAATGCATTTGCTATGGCAGAAGTCTGAAGTTCCTAACTAAAGAAGTTGTTTAACCTTCTTCTAAGTCATGCTTGCTTAGAGTTACTGGCTTTAGTACTCTGGGAAGAGCTACAGAAGAGCCTGGGGTTTGTGCTCTGCATGTAGAAGTTAGGGATGATGGAGAGGGAGGAAAGAGACACTGGCTCTTGAAAGAACCAGTATCATCTTTAGGATGGGAGCACTCTGCCCGCGTGATTGACTTTGTAAGCAGTCTACTCCTTGAGATATCTAGTAGAGCCTTCAGTCTGCTGTTTTCCAAAGGTTGAGCTTAATAGCACAATATTTCCATCAGTTTACTGGCAAAACTGTGGCTTTGGGAAACACAAAAGTGAGCTAGAAATAGAAACTGAGGCATCAAGTTTCTTTTTGGATTATTAATATAAGTTGGAATCTCAATAATGGACTCAAAATATTTAACAAGCATGTGATCTGAGGTTACACTGATTACAAAGGAATTAAATCCCTGAGATAAATGCAGATGATACACAGAAAAGAGCACACTTTTGTTCAGGGTAATAAAAAAATGATATGCTCAAATAAATGAGAACATTTTTTGTCATATGGAGCACGAGAAAAGAATGTGGTCAATTATGTCTAAAATACCAGTGGGAAAACTGCCAGAAAGCCTCTTTGGCCTTTAGAAGAAATGCATTTATTGAATGTTCCATTTACGTAATAGGTATGAAACTCCAGATGTGCTCGATATGCATTGTCTGGACATCTAAAGACAGGTAAGAGGAATCTGCAGTATGTTTCTTTATATAGTTTATTAGTCCTTTTTGTTCTTACTGTGAGAGCTTCTGGGATCCGGTTCTGTGCTAAGAAACCATTTTAGAAGATGCGGTACAAATGAGAACAAATGGACGCTGTTCCTCCTAGAGGGTATATAACTAGCTAGCAGGCAAGATAAAAGAAGGGTACAGATAAACAGGAATAATAAATGGAGATAATAAGGACAAAATAAAATGGTTTTGACCTATTTGTAAGACAATATCCACAGACTAGAGCTAGCTAACGGCAACAAAATATTTTGAGGGATAAAAGCAAAGAAGATCCAGAAATAACTCTGCAAATGTTTAACGACCACTTTCCATATAACAAAACTAAAGATCCTGAAAATTTATCAACTAAAAGGTAGAAGGTGAAAGTCATCACCAGTGGCTGAGGAAGTCATGGTCAAAACCTGAGGAGTGAGTGAAAGACAAATGTCAGGAGCCAGAGAGGGGTTCCACATATCTGAAAAATGGAAACAAGTAGCTTATGACTAATGAGATGGAGTTGGCATGTAAATTTTAAGAAAAATAAGGAATTGTATTTATATTAACAATGCCAGGCATACAGACATGTTATAAATGCCTGAGAATTAATGTGATTTACTAGAGAAGTGAGGTTTAGGTAATCATGTTTTCTGTGTGCATGACCACTTTGCTTCCTCAGTGGATGTGATTTATTTCATCAGCCTTTAGACATCTTCAGTATAGAAACCTACCACTGAGTTAGTTGCTCTAGGCTTTATTTAGAGAAAATGAAGTGAAACAGACATTTGTAGGCCTTAGTGGCTAGAATCTATTTTAGATAAGTAATACAGGATGAAATGATTCACATCCTGGAAGTGTCCATTTTTCTTCATATGCTATCAAGGGAGATGCGCCTGACTAGCTTCAATGACATCAAAGAAGTTAATTTCCCAAATTTAATGAAAATGACCAGCCAAGCATAAAAAGAAGACATTTTCAGGGTGAGGGAGGCTAGTAGATCAACTTTTACTAAACACTGAATATTTACATGTCTGTCTTAGACCTTATTTTCACAGTAAGCCTAATACTGAATTTTCTGGTTAGGGATAACAAGACATTTCAGTTCAGCATAATACTAAGAATAATTCTGAGAAAAAACAGTACACAGTAAACTGAGGAGAGCTCACAAAAAAACCCCAGCTGTTTCCTCTCAAGGGTCCAATAATATGAGGCACCTCCATTAATCGCCTGGGTGATGGGACAGAGTACACCCTCAGAAAGTTTGCAAATGATACAAAACTGAGAGGAGTGTCTCAGACACCAAGTGGTTGTGCTGCCATTCAGAGAGACCTCAACAGGATGGAGAAATGGACCAACAGGAGCCTCATGAAGTTAAGCAAGGGGAAATGCCAAGTCATGCCCCTGAGGAAGAATACCCCCATACGTGTAAACAAATGTACATACTGGGGGCTAACTGCTGGGGACTGACTGGCTGGAAAGCAGCTTTGCAGAGAAGGACCTGGGGATCCTGCTAGACACCAAGTTAAATATGAGCCAACAATGTACCTTTGTGGCAAAGGTGGCCAACTGCAGCCTGGGCTGCAAAAGACAGAGTGTTGCCAGCAGGTCAACGGAGGTGATCCTTCCCCTCTACTCAGTGCTAACTGGAGTGCTGGATCCAGTTCTGGGCCATGTACAAATATCTGATGTGAGTGTATAAAGATGATGGAACCAGACTCTTATCAGCAGTATCCAGGGAAAGGATGAGAGGTGATGGACACAAATTGAAATACAGGAAATTCTATATAAACTTGATAAAAAACTTTTTTTACAGTGAGGATGATCGAACACTGGAACAGCTTACTCAGAGAGGTTGTGAAATCTCTGTCTTTGGAGACATTCAAAACTCAACTGGATTCAGCCCTGAGCAAAGGGCCACAAAGATGTTCAGTGGGCTGGAGAACCTCCTCTCTGAAGAAAGACTGAAGAAGTTAGGTCTTTTCTCCATGAAGAAGAGAAGGCTCAGGAAGGGCCTCATCACAGTATTCCAGGACTTAAAGGGCAGCTACAAAGAAGATGGAGGCTGTCTCTTCATAAGGAGTCACATAGAGAATACAAGGGGCAATGGGTACAAATTGCACTGTGAGAGGTTTCACTTCAACATAAGAAATAAATTTTTCAAAGCAAGAAAAACCATTCACTGGAACAATCTCCTCAGGGACATGGTGTAGTCCCCATCGCTGGAGGTTTTCAAGATGCAATCGAACAGGATGATAGATAATCTCATCTAGATTACCTTTCCCACAGAAGGTTGGACCAACTGATCTTTCAAGGTGCCTTCCAACCCGAGCTGGCCTATGATTCTATGATTCTATGACAATAAACTACAGGAAAAATTTATGAAGCATCATGATAGAATCTCTGTTCACAAAAATGTTGTTCATAGAATCATACAGTGCCACAGGCAGGGACACCTCCCACTAGACCAGGTTCCTTAAAGCCCCATCCAGCCTGACCTTGAACACTTCCAGGGATAGGGCATCCACAAATTCTCTGGGAAGTTCCAGTGTCTCACGAACCCCACAATAATGAATTTCTTCCTAATATCTAATCTAAACCTGCTCTCAGTTTAAAACCATTACCCCTTGTCCTATCATTACACTCCCTCATAAAGAGTCCCACCCCATCTCTCCTGTAGGCCCCCTTTAGGTACTGGAAGGCTGCTATAAGGTCTCCCCAGAGCCTTCTCTTCTCCAGGCTGAACAACCCCAACTCTCTCAGCCTGTCCTCATAGGAGTGGTGCTCTAGCCCTCTTATCATCTTTGTGGGCCTCCTCTGGACTTACTCCAACAGGTCCATGTCCTTCTTATTTTGGGGGCCCCAGAGCGGGATGCAGACCTGGTGGAATCTCACCAGAGTGGAGCAGAATCACCCCCTTCGACCTGCTGGCCACACTTTTTCTGATGCAGCCCAGGATGTGGGGGCTTCCTGCTTTGCGAGTGCACATTGCCAGCTAATGTTGAGTTTCTCATCCACCAACATCTGCAAGTCCTTTTCCTCAAGCCTGCTCTCAACTCATTCTCCCCCCAGCCTGTATTTGTGCTTGGGATTGCCATGACTCACTTGCAGGACCTTGAACTTCCGCTTCTTGAACTTCATTAGGTTTGCACGGGCCCGCCTCTCAAGCCTATCCAGGTCCCTCTGGATGGCACCCCTTCCCTCCAGTGTGTCTACTGAGCCACACAGCTTGGTGTTATCTGCAAACTTGCTGATGGTGCACTCAATCCCACTGTACATGTTGCCAACAAAGATTTTAAACAGCACTGGTCCCAGTACCATCCCCTGAGAAACCCACTCATCACTGGTCTCCACTTGGACATTGAACCATTGACCGCAACTCTTTGAGTGTGGCCATCCAGCAAATTCCTTTTCCGCTGAGTGGTCCATCCGTCAGATCTGTGTCCCTCCAGTTTAGAGAGAAAAATGTCGTGCAGTACAGTGTCAAATGCTTTGCACAAGTCCAGGTAGATGACATTAGTTGCTCTTCCCTTATCCACCAATGCATTTATTCCCCATGCTATGTGCCTTTGCATAGAGGCATTTAAGTTGGGCCCTGATGAAGATAATTTACTGGCTGGAGTGGTTAGTTTTCCTGTATGCTACTCTCCAGATGCTCTCCTGCTGACCTGTGGCTCTTCTTCAGGTTCTGGGCATGTATTGCTGGCATTGGCATCATAGGAATGGTTTGGATTAGAGGTTCCCCTCCCCTGGCAACTCTAGTTTAAAGCCCTTTAAATCCCCTGTTACAGGATAGGATGTTGCTCTGAATCACTCACTCGGGTTTATACACAGTTTTTATGCTTGACTGGGGAGATGATTCACAAGGTTTCAGTGACATTAGGCAGAGATATGAATGACATGAGCATAATAGGATCCATTCTTTACCTTTGGATCCATGGTTCACTTAATTCAGGACCACCGGAATGCAATCTTTTTCATTAGTAATGGTTATTACGATTATGCTAGTACCACTTGCTTTCTCATATAACAATTAGAGGTTCCCACTAAAATTAATTAGTCGTATCTGTCAACAAGTAAGTGCCTTTCCAGTGTAAACAATACAAAAATCACACAACCTTAGTACAGTTTGGGTTGTACAGGACCCCTGAAGCTCGTCTGGTCTAACACCATGCTCAAAGCATTGCCAACTTGAAAGGTAGGTATTGTCCGGTTTTTAATATCTCCAATTATGCAAAACCTACCACCTCCCCAGTCAATCTGCTTCAGCGCTTAACAAGCCTCACTGTAAAAAGTATTTGTTTATATCTAGTTCCAATTTGTAGCCCTTACCTCATGTCCATGTTGTAAAAGAGTCCATCTCTTCTTTCCTCTTGCCATCTTAGTGGCCCTTTGCTGGGCTTACTTCAGTTCGTTAATGATTTTCTTGTACTGGGGACTCCAAAACCAGACACAGTTTCAGAAGTGCTTAAAAATGAGCATAATCCCTGTTTTCAGTACTCTTGCTACATAGTGGCTTATGCAGTGCCGTGCATGGTTAGACCTCACTGTTGCAAGGGAGCACTGTTGACTCATATGCAACTTGTCGTCCAACAACAAGCCTTAAGCGCTTTTTGTTAGAGCTGCTCCCCAGACAATTGGTCTCCCTCAACTGTTTTCTTTCAGATCATTTCTGTCAAATCACTTCCCCAGCTTTTTGATATTCCTCTGAACGACAGCCTTATTATCCAGCATATTGACTGCTCCCTGCAATTTGGTGTCAACCAGAAACTTGCTGACAGTGTATTCCTTTCCATATAATTACAAAACAACAAATCACACCACTACCATTTTGTCTGGCAGAGCCAATGTGCTGGTTTCCCAGGTACTGAAAAATCAAAAGATTGTTTTGAAGGCACACTTCACAAGGAATGATGGTAGGAACTGAGTGACTACGAGGAAGGAAGAACTGAATTTAAATAGAAAAATAATGACGTTTTATATAAAAGCAGTGACGGCTGTTCTGGTCAGTAACTTCTTGAGACTAAATGTGGACAAAACCAGTCGATGTGCACACAAAAATACGCTTCTGGTCTGGCAGTATTTCTACTTGTTCTCATCTTACTCCATGTACCCGAAAATGTCAAATCAAACTACTATATGTGTTTTAATGGTAGTGCACACGATAATATTTTAATCTTTATCCAATAAAAGTATCAATTAAAGAAATATCCTTGTCTCCTTTGACTTTTATACTACAAGACTGATGTAAAGACACCATAGCTGGAGCAGGAACTTGACCCAATACTTTTTTTACCCCCATGAAAAAATCAATAGGCAAGATTCCATCTTGTTTACCACAATGTCAGTCTGGAGACACCTCAGGAGCCAGCTGAGTTTATTTGCATGGCTAGAGATTAAGATCAATTCTCACTACAACTGGATGTGTCAATCATTAGCAGAGAACATTTGTACCTGGTGTTCACATTGACTGCAAATTTCACATACAAGGAGCAATACATACAAAATTCATTTCACAGTATTTAATCTCTTCCAATACAAGAGGTAAGAGGAAATAAAAATGGAACACAAGGAAACAACCTCCTTCTTGGAAGAATGTGCACTTGACAAATACACTATTCTATCTGGTCACTATTTGAATTTTATACCTGTGACGCTGACTCACCTTGTCCTATCAGGAAACAGAAGAGCTATAAATTACTTGCCAGTGAACAACACTGGTCACTTCCAAAACCACCTGCAGACGGACAGAAGAAACTTCCGATCTTCCTGGAAACAAAAGGTAAGATTCAGTTTGATTTGTTTGCTTAAAGTATTGCAATTTTTTTTCATATATTAAAATGCAACTTATTGTCAGAAGGCTTCCTGAACAATTTAGAGCAGTAACAAAAAGAGGATTTTATTCAGTGAAAAATAAGGATTACATAGGCAGCAGTGTAACACAAGCTGAAGAAAAGGGAGAGAAAATTGGTGAACAATCAAAAAACAGATGAAAAGCTGCCTGTATGCAAGAAAGCAGTATCTTTCTTTTTTTAGGAGGAGGGATGAGAAAAACATATTCACACAAGTTTGCTAAACTCATACAAACCAGGGATGCTAAAGCACCATCTTTCAGTGGCAGATCCCTGTTCACAGATGGAGTTACAGGAAAGTCAATAAGACTTGGCACATGTCCTGATTTGTGTTTGATTGAGGGGGAGCAGGGGAGGGGGGCAGAGAGACTGATTTTAGGACCAGTGCCTAGAAATTAATGCAGAGCAATTAAATTTACATCTCATAAACTATAAGCATTTGGTTGAAATCAGTGGGATTGCCAAAAGTATGTTAATATCTTGGAGCAGGAAACCCACAGGGTTTTAAAAAGCATTCCAATAGCATTTTGAAACTTGTATTGTGTATTAAATTACCAATTATATTTAATCGTAAGTTAATTCATAGAAAATGCTACAGTGAATTAAATCTTTGCCCATGTCTTTAAGTTACCTTCTTCACTTTGGTTTGCAAAATAGAAAGCTTCACAACTTCAATGAAGAGTTATTTTTCCGTTGAATCAGGGAATTTGTTCATACTTGGTTTAGGTGCAAAAAGGGTTGTTTTCTATTTGCATATCATCACATTTTGCACTCAAAAGAGGTATTTTTGCTTGTAACTTGAGTACAGCTAAAAATAACCCCCACCTCTATTTATTTACTAGTTAGAAATTAAGTGAAAAGAATAATTTTTCATGTTATTGAGAGTATAAACTTTTATTGCTGAGCACCTAGGTCATATACACTGCAAAGTTTTGTAATAGCTCTGGGAAATAAGTGGTAGAAAAATTAGTAAGAAAAATTTCTGTGAATGCAAAGCACTTCAGGGAGGCATAGGTGATGTCACAAACGTGTGACGAAAGTCAATACTAAGAACAGGAAATCATTGACTTATACTGTTAATTACCAGTATGGTTTTTGCCCAGATCAATTAGACCTCATGTATAAGTGCTTGGAATAAGCCACCCTGTTTTGGAGGCTGAGAGAGTTTAATTGTACAGATGTGGCCAGTCTGTCCAGTTTTTTGGCCTCTGAGCTACAGCTGCCCATAGTCACAGTCCAATTCAATGGGCTTTGCTCTTTAGCAGAGCTGGAGTAACTCCCCTGCCTACAGGCTGGGGACTGTGGGTCACCTCCAGTGCATAAGCAAGCTGGTGAGGAAAATGGGCCTTGCTGTACTATTTGGAAGAGGGTAATTTTTCTTAACCACATGTTCTCCGTGAGCTTGAGAACCTTGTGTTTTATATAAACTGGTTGCCTTGAGGTAAAGGGGCTTTGCTGAATATGGAAAGATCAGCAAATCCTATTGGCCATTCCCCAGGAACAAATTAAAACTAAAACCAGCAGCCCCTCAAAAACCAAATAAGAAGTTAAGCTAATAATATACCTCTGTGGCAACACGCCCATAAATTCCCTTGCAGTGGGAGGCTGGGAAAAATGCCAAAATATGTAAATTCCACTCTAGTCACCTGCTTGCCTGCCCAAGGTAGCTAAGCAGAAACAAGCTGAATGTAACTCCTATGACTGATTGCAGACATCTGAACTTTGAAGTGACTTACATTACCTCCTGGGTCACTGTAGTTTCATGGTATGGTGCTTTGAACCTCCTAAGCAAGTTAGAGTCTTGGAGTCTAGGGTCTGGTGGTTGCTTCTTCAACTGGAGAAGGCTCTCGTTTCTGTTGCCATTCCACACTACTTATAATATAATCAAGAGCTGTCTTTAAAAAAATCAAAATAAATAAGAAGCTTTCTGAAACAAGTCTTTCACGGGAAGCCAGTGCTGGTCCATTTCTGGTCCAGACAGTTCTGCCCCAGCTCACTTGCTGGTCATTAAGTAAGGGACACCTGAGCATAGAGGTCTGGACATGGGCTGAGTGTTTAATTCCCCTTTCAACCAACGCACCCAGTCAAAGCAGGCAATGGGGAGCAGCGGAAGTTTCAGAGTTAGAGACACAGAAACAAACTATAAGCAGCCTCCCACCCCAGCTGTTCCAATGTGTGGCAGTGAGCAGAAGGCTTCCTACAGGAAGGGAAATACATGTGTCCTCCTGTACTGTGAATTCAGGTATTTGGCCAGGATTACAGCAGGAAATATGAAGTGTACAATGCAGTTGATTCATAGAAATTTGGAAATGTAGAGGAGGAATGAGTTGAATTGTTTTAACTTCTGAAAATGGGAGGAGGAGAGCAGGAGGAGAGAAAGAAAGCATTACCTTGCTAATTGAGAAAAAGCCAGGAAATACACAAAAGAAAGATGCACTGTGTATTCAGAGAAATAAGAGCTCTGTAAAAAATAAATTAAATCCTCATTCTCCCCTTTTCAGAGATGATTCTGCCAGTGGTGTTCCTGTGTCTTGCAGCTGTGCTGTCTCCATCCACTGGAGTGGTAAGATCCATGCTTTGTACTCAGAAAATCTGGGTGGGATCCCAGTTGCTGATGGTCTGACTGAATATGGCTTTTCCTGTGCACACTGATGAGACGTGGAAAGAGTCTGATTAGAGATCTAGGGTCTGGAAAGCATTTATCCTTGAAGTCTATTTGATTTCAGAGCAGTAGACTGGTTCCACACTTGCACATTAAACCATCTATAAAGTCAGTGTTACTTACGAGTTGGGTCATATTTCTATTTGTTCATATGTTGATGAAAATATGTCCATAAATATATTTTTAAAAATATGTTCATATTTTCATCTATATTTTCAAGAAGCTCTTATACACAGATCCTGCAATCTGGATCTCCTGAAGATCCAGCCCTCTTCCTATTAATTCCCCATAGTTTCACAGACAACAGTTACCTGAGTTTCTCCTTTTCTTATCCTACAGGTCCTGACATAACTGCCTGTCCCTTTGCTAAAGTCCCATCCTCTCAACATGTATCACTTTTTTATCCCTCAAACAGCCAAACGAACAGACTCAGCACACACTTAGAGTGGTTCCTTCCAACCCATACTCAGTCTGAAGTCTGAGTTTTATTACTTCTGTTTAAGAAACACTCATGTGACTGAAGGCTTGACTACATTTCCCCCTAATTTTTCAATTTCTGCTCTCTGTGCTGCAGTCTAGTGAGAATGGTTGTAAAAGGGAGGCTGAGTTCTTCACATGGGTATTTTTTAATTAAAAAACACATGAAACTATGAGAAATGCTATCAGTTTTGGCAGGAGTAGAAGAAAAAGTAAGGCATGAAAAACATAGGCACGCTTTTTTGTTCAGTGGAGTGTCCTGATGAACAAGAGGTCTGTGACTATCCTGTGATTAAACCGCAGGTTCCTTCAATAAAAAAGCATTGATAGGCACATTTAAATTACTGAAGAAAGGGAACACATCGTAAGCACATCTGTATCTTCAGCTGATTTTTAGATCCTGTTTCCTCCAAACCTTATGAAGGAAACTATAATAATAGTAAAATAAGTCTTATTCAGTTGCCTAAATTTAAGAATCTACAGGTACACGAGACATTACAGGATATCTCAGCCATCCACAGAGGGTTGGCAGATATGATGCAGGAATGAGTGTTATTACTGCTAAGCTGTGGAAATGCTGGACGCACCCTTGGAGATACCTAGGAGACAAAGTGTACCATAGTACCTCCTCCATCACAAGGATGATCTTTGTGGTTGATATTAGTATCCTGATATTTTAAGATTTCCTAGACAAGATTCAGGATTTAGTTACATTCAAATGTAAAAGGAATATAACATGTTCTTTCAATTTAGGAACCTGCAAGTTTCGATGCTCTGTCAACTAGCAGAGCAGATCAGCAAAAGGTGATTGTTGACAAACATAATAGCCTCAGGAGAGGAGTAAAACCAACTGCCAGCAACATGTTGAAGATGGTAAGTTGCGTGCTGTAAATCTGTTTTTCATGGGTAATGCACTCTATGAGAGATACAGGACTGTCTGCAAGGTCACATTATTTTATTTAGCTACAAATTCACTCTCCAGACCTTTCTTAAGGATTGAGCACGGCCAGCACCAAGAGAAACATAAAGCTGGACAGGTGGGAAAAAAAGTCTGGAAAATTTTGTGGTGTATGAACAATAATATTTCTTTCTTTTGAAGGAAAAGAAAAAGGATATGGAGGAGCCATGGTATTTTTCATTTCTTTCTGGTGCATTCTTCATCAGTCTTTACAGTTTCTATTCTCCTGGGTACATAGTGACTTTGTTCCTACCCCCAATGCTCCCAAAAAGGGGAAGAAAAGAATTTTGAATATTATGTTTTCTGATTTGAAGTGTAATTTCCAAATGTTGTTCCTTCATGAGGGGTTATTAATTGGTAAGTGTCTGAATGACTAATATTTTCTTCTTTCATTAAGGAATGGAGTCCTTCGGCTGCAAAGAATGCCCAAAAATGGGCTGATCGATGTACTTTAAGTCACAGTCCTATTAACATGAGGACAACCAGTAAGTGAAGCATGAGTGCTAACTGAATAATGTCATACATGTTAGTGATGTGACCAGTTTGTTTTTTGTTTGGTGTGTTTGGTTGGTTTTTGTTGGGTTTTCTTTGAGATGCCGTTTATATTCAATGTAATTTTGTTGGTGCCTGGGACAAAATATCTGCAGACATGCAGAAGGTCTATCAACAACCAAACTAGTAGCCAAACAGGCTGGCCATGCTGCAAACTGGTCAAGTGACAACTTCAGTATTGACAAAGAGTGATGTCACTGAACTGGAAAAAAACACCAACACTCTCCTGTTCCACCTGGGATGAGAACTTCCATGGAAATAGTACCACCTTTTGCTGTCTTTTTTTCACACATATATCTTTTATGCATTTCTGAGTACCTTTCTCTTTTCAGCTGTACCATGTGGTGAAAACCTTTTCATGTCAACCGCCCCCTTCCCATGGTCAGACGCTATTCAGGCCTGGTACAATGAGAAGAAACATTTCGAATATGGAATTGGAGCAAAAACACAAGGCGCTGTGATTGGCCATTACACTCAGGTAGATGCAACTTTTTTATATTTCAGACTGGATAAATAAATACCTATATGCTAGATAAGCAACATTTACCCTCTCATTATATTTAAAGAGAATAAACACAATGGAGGCATGAGAGTTATTCTGACAAACAAGAAGAAAGCTTTCAAAGTAACAGAATTAAAATGAAAATAATAGGCTAAGCGTCTTTACAGAGTAAAGATACTGGTATTTCAAAACTTAAGGAAGAAACGAAGAGAAGAAGCTTATTTGTTTGTATAACATCTAAAAATTGCTCAGACGCTGCAAGAACAGGGTTATTAAAGTATCAGGAAGGAGATATAAATAGGTTTGTTACAGAGTTCCATTGACTCAGAGAGTTTTTAGTTGGACAATGGCTTATGATAACCTCCTTTGTTCACCTGCATGAACCACAGGATAAAAAATTTTACATTATAATTCCTACATCTTCTTCAACAGTTTTAATTGAATGAAAACATATATAATTGAGACAGTTTAACTCATATGTTTTATATATGTGTATGATAAATTATCATTATATCCTAAATGTTTTTTGATTTGGGGATGAAAACAAGGAAATTAAAAAGTTTTTCCAGCAAAGTGACAATTCTATTTTATTATAAAGGTTTAATAGAGTGGCTTGATTTGTTTGCAAATGTTTATTTAATGCATATTGTACTTAAATGATTTTCATATATATATATTTTTCATTCTCTCATGATTTTATTCTTATACCTACAGGTGGTTTGGTACAATTCTTATCAAATTGGATGTGCTATCGCTTTCTGTCCCAACAGTAAATACAAGTATTTTCAAGTCTGCCACTACTGCCCTGCGTACGTACTAATTCTGACTCTGGAACTTCTTATTATGTTATCAAAATTAGTCAGGAGATAGTGAAATTTGTAACAGAGCACATTATCCATAGCTGAGGAACAGGTGTGAAGAGTGTATAAGGAATACAAAAAGATAGAAACATATTCATTAAAAGAATTATCAAACAAAAAAAAACATAAAACACATAAAAGTGACACTTATTTTCAGATTAAATTTCATTTGCCTAAAAATCCTAAAATTAATTTTCACATTCACATTGTAATATATTGTGGTGGCCTGACCCTGGCTGGCCACCAGTAGCCCACTGAGCTACTTTGTCACCACCACCCACCTCAACAGGACAAAGTGAGAGAAAATACAACAAAAAGTTCGTGAGTCAAGGACAGAGAGATCCCTCAGCAGTTTGGCTCAGTAGCGGGTACAAATTGGCTTTGTCTGAAACAGGGACAGCTTCTCGTGTCTTCTCACAGAGGCCACCCCTGCAAATTCCCCTCCACCCCACTACCAAAACCTTTCTAGATAAACGCCAACGCATATATAAAAATTGTTTCACATATAACCAAAGACTGAGTGCAAATTAATATATGCATGCACCCTTATAATTAAGTTTTATTCTCAGATATGGTACAGTGACTTTATAGCTCATGTTGGTAATGTTGATGTTTCAGGGGGAATTTCATAAGTTCAATTCCAAAGCCCTACAAAGAAGGAGCACCCTGCGGTGATTGCCCTAATGCTTGCGATAACGGATTATGCAGTAAGTTTTAAGCATTTTAATTGTGACTTGCATAAAGTCGAGGCTTTAAAAAAATCCTAATTAATTTATGCAAATTTAAAGTTTTTGAAATTATTTCTTCAAGTACCAGGCCAAAAGCACTATTACAGAACCACACTTCACCATGCCAGGTGCTTTACCTAGGTGAGAAGACTTGTGGAGTGAAACCAAAGAAGAAGGAGTCTATGATAAGGGTGGACAAATGTTAGACAGTCATTGGTGTACACTGGGATGCAGATGTCCTCTGCTTCATGGATCAAGATATTCATATGGCCTAGATAGATCATTAAAGATGACAGTGTCGTGGTCTCCATGTGGAAACTCTCATGTATGCCTCCTAGTGTAAGAAGATGCATTGACTGCAGTGAGGTCCAAAATAAGTTTATATGAATGGTAGCACAGAAATTTCGGCTCCAGGTTTCCAGCTGCAGTTTATATGTTTTTCCATACTCAGGAAAGGCAATTCTCACCCTTGAATCTAGGAAATGCCAGGGAAGGAGGGGACTTTATTTTTTTCCTTCTTCCTTCTTTGAACAATGGTGGCTGATCAGGTAGTGGTAGCAACACATTTGTTAAGAGCAAGAAGCAAATCTGAGTTCTAAGAATTCTAACAGAAAATAAAAACTAATGGGCTAAGTCTCATAATGCAAGACTTGATTTCAATCTTCTGTTTCTGAATTAAGCTAATTCTCATCACAGGCTGTAGTATAAAGGAAGAAAGCTTCTAAACATCTCACAGAATTTCCGTGAGAAACCTCCTTGAAAGAGCTAAGAATTTTGTATGTGTGGTCAAAGGTTTTGGATGCTGCTGTGGAGTAAATGGCAACAAAGGGTAAAAAATTACAGAGAAAAGAAATATTGGTGAAAAAAATATTCTAAAAAGAAGTGCTGCACGTTCTCTTTTCCCATTTATGATTAAATTTATGTTTCAATTCATTTTCAGCCAAGCTTTGAAAACTTGAAGGTGTTTATTCCAACTGCCATGGCAAAGTGTCCTGGATATACCCATTGCTTCGTCAAGTTCCCTGTCCTGCTTCCTGCCAATGCAAAACTGAAAGAAAATAACAGGCTCAACTTTTTCCTTCCTGAACATCCATCTCTTTAGTAATTTCTTCCAGAAAACCAGATTCCATCCTGCCTCACCAACAATGCAGAAGGACTAACTTCAGTATGGTGACTCGCTAAGAAAAGCTGTAGAAGGATGTACATATTCTATTCATATAATGGTCTAGAACACAATGGAGATCTTAATCGAAATTTGGCATTTGGGTGCCAGATATATTTAATGGTTAACTTCTCAAATTTTTCTTTTCCCAAAGTGTTATCTAAGGAGCCTTGTTTAAAGTTCTGTGGTTCCATATGTTCTTAGTATATATAGAGCTCCTTGGTCATGCAACTAGTCTTAACTTGACCAACATTTTGAACTATTGTACTTTTAAGAGGATCAGAAGATCAACAGGGTTTCCTGAAACATATAGTTCTCAAAAGGAATTGGGAAAGCAGTGTATTTTCCACTAGAATTAGTCTGGTTTAGAATCTGTATCTTTTGCTGACATACCTTCTACTGTAAAATGTTTAGTTGTATTTAAAAGTGAAAAAAAAAAAAAAAAGGTGTATTTAATTTAAATTAATGATCTTGCTTATAGTATAAGATTGCACTTAGCATAAATATGGGTAACCAAACCTGCCCTCTAATGGAAAAGAACTGTCTGAGAAAAGGGCTTAATTCACAAAAACAGATAGTCAAGGGGAAAGGTCCCTCCATATGGAAACTTTGGTTTTAGTAAGAAGAAAGGGTCTCTTCCAAAATTATTTATTTAATATATGATTTTGCTGTATCAATCATTAAATTACTCATTCTTCATTGACCAATTCATTGTCATTTTCCTTCTTTCTTATTACTGTGAAATACAGTTCACTCCCACCAACTTTGTGACTTTATCAGCATTAGGTCCTGAAGGGAGCCTGATTCTTCAGCAGTATAAGCAGAAACAGTTCATGTAAGAAACTGAAGATTTCCTAGGCAAAAACAGAAGTCAGACAAACACCTTTCCTTGAGGCTCCTTTCAGAGAGAATGACCATTAATGTAAATAACATGCAATACTCACTTCTGTGACCTTCGGGAGTAAAGTGTTCTACTGTGCAGTCAAGAGTCGGAGGAAATATTATTTTAGTCTCACCTTACAATGGTTTCACATTTCAGTCTTCTTTTAGTAAGGAAGCTGCTGTCATAATTGAGATTCCAAGTCCCAGAGTCTTTGGCACAGAATAATTTCAGCACACACTTCTGACTCATTCATTTCAGTGGCAATTTCAACACACATTTCTGACTCATTCATTTCTTCTAGTATGAAAGATGAGCACTAAGCTAAAAGTCTGGTTTCACAATTCAAGCGCTTGTTGTTTGGGTCGTTGGTTTGTTTTCTCTCATTCATCTCCACCACTTTTTCCCTCCCTGGTATACCGCCCTCTCATTTGGGTACATCTCTACTAGTAAATTAAGCAACACTGGGACATAGATGTGAGCGCTGGAACATGACTTACCACACTCTTACATAATAAGCAGAAGTCCAAGTAAGAATGATGATAATGCAATAGCTAATCCAGTGTTGTTATCAGTAAGGAAATGGGTAGATCCATTACCCCCAACTCCTAAAAAAGTCCATTTATTATGAGTAGCAGGTCTAGAAATCTATTCCTTTCCGTCGTAACCCATAACACGAGAACTGATTTCTCAGTCACTCACAAGATGAAAGCAGTTGTGTAATGAGGTAAAAATCAGCCCTCATACAGCTCACCCATGAGGACCCAGGTCAATAAGCTTAATTTAAATATCTAGGAAGGTAATAGAGCAAATTGTTTAGCAGTCATTTTGTAATCAGTAGGGTATAAAATATCAGCATGGATTTGTCACAAGCTGATCTTGCCAAACCAAACTTTCTTCTTCAATGAGTAATTCAGACGAGTGGATGTTGCTTTGGCTTTGGTAGCATGTTTGACAAAGCAGCAAAAGACATTTGCAATCCAGGGAGATGTGGTTCAGATGAAAGTAATAAGACAAGGCCCATACATGCTGCTGGACACACACACCCATGATGCTCCTGGGCAGAGGGCAGGGATGGAGGCCTCTGGCAATGCAGGTGGGTGTTGCACAGACAGGCAGCAGCCACATCCAGAGCTAATAGCACAGTTCTCGCATGTGATGTCCGTTACCTTCCCCAGCCACAAGTCACAATCACAGTTGAAGACGGCTTTTGCTGTCTTTGACATGGTATGGAAACAGTATGGAAAACCTTCACTGAATGCTCCTCTTGGCTAGAGAAGAGTCAGATCCACATTCCCATTTGCCATAAGCACATTCAAGGCATTTTCTTGGACAAAAACATGTTCTAGGTTCTCAGGGTACTTTCAACGAACATTAAGAGCTGATTCTGTTCTAACACAAGAGGACAAGAGGAAATGACCTCATGTTGCGTCAGGGGAGGTTTATATTAGACATAAAAAAAAATTTTTTACACTGAAAGAGTTATCAAACATTGGAACAGGCTGCCCAGGGAAGTGGTGGAATCATCCCTGAAGGTATTTAAAAGACGGGTAGATGTAGTGCTTAGTGATATGGTTTAGTGGTGGTTTTGTCAGTGTCAGTTGATGGTTGGACTCAATGATCTGAAAGGTCCCTTCCGACCTAGACAATCCTATGATTCTATGATTCTGAGAAATATGCCAGAATTTTAATCCAGTTCATCTTAGTATAAAATGAATAACTGGTACTTAAGAAAGACAAGATCTGGAGAAGTAATAACAATCAATATATCGATGATGGTATAAACAGCCCTTGGAGCAGGAAAACCAAGATGTTCTGTGCTGTGCTACAGAGACATTAAACTGCTTCTATTTGCTTCAAGGTATTTTATAGTCTTTTTTCCTCCAAAGGGACATACCTTTGATGGGTGAAGTACAGAATGTTTTCCTCACCTATCTCAAATAGCATTTAACTTAGAGCTCACAGTACATTCTTCATAAACATTGGCTTTATTGCAGACTGGCATTGCATCGGGTCTCCTGTTCCACTGACACATTCTCTCACTACAAAGCAAATTGGTAAAAAGTAGACCTCCACCAACACCTTTTTTTCATTTAAGCATAGATTGGAAGGGAGATGGCTATGACAGTTGCTTTAAGTGGGGTCCAGCTGTTGTTTTGTCTTGGGCAGGAGAAAGGTTTAGTGATTGACTCTGGTACCAAATGGTCATGCTGCAACCAGGTAGTGCTGGTAAAAGACTTAAAAGCTCTTATAACATATACTTCATAATGTACAGCAAGGTGGTGTGCCTTGTCCCTGATAGCTCCCTGTGGTCGCTGGGGTCCCCACATCAGATCATCCTAGCCCACCCTGTTCCTGGGTTGTTTCACCTTTCAAGGTGAAACCCTTGAAACCCTTCCTACCTTTACCAAGGATCCAGAGCAGACAAGAAGCTGCCATGGGAGGGCCCATGGAAAGGGGTTGTTTCCCATTTCTCTTTCTCACCTACTTCTGATGAACCTCCCTGTAGACAGCTGGCTGCTCTAGGATGGTGCTTGAATTATATCCTGGCCCCTGATTCACTGTGGAAAAATACACAGGAGAAGAGAAGAGAAGAGAAGAGAAGAGAAGAGAAGAGAAGAGAAGAGAAGAGAAGAGAAGAGAAGAGAAGAGAAGAGAAGAGAAGAGAAGAGAAGAGAAGAGAAGAGAAGAGAAGAGAAGAGAAGAGAAGAGAAGAGAAGAGAAGAGAAGAGAAGAGAGAGAAGAGAAGAGAAATCAGTTGGAAGTGACCTACGTTGATCACCTGGTCCAACTGCCTGACCACAAACTACTTTAGAAATAGTTCCTCTCTAACCTGCATCAATGCTCTCACTTGTTCACTGGTGTAACAGGAACAGTGGAACTTTATCATATGTCCAGTTCAGCTTAGTCAGTATCCTGTCTCTCACCATTACAAAAATAATGTTGTTTAACAGCAGGTAGAAAATTCCTGTGGCAGGTAAAACTGAGTTTGCTCTTTCCCCAGATTTGATATCCAACAGTCATGACATCCCTTTAGCGCTGAAACAGAAACTTTAATGCTATTTTGAAAATGTGTCATCATTAGTTATGAAACTCCTGGATATTCCTAAAACGTATGCAGCCTTCTGAAAGCTGTAAGACGGATGTATTTTACACCCTTCTCATACTGTAGTCCTTGATTCACTTATTTTTTTCAGAATTTGAAGAAATGTTCTTGAAACCTGCAAAGCAAAAACACGCAGTACACTTTTAAATGCGTGCCTAGAGCCTTGATTGATTTGACACTTTAAAGTGTTACAACAATGTTTCAACGGTGAGGATGGAAAAATGGTGAAGTCTTGCTATGTGCGGTGGGTTTGAGAAATCCCTCCCGAAACTGTGGATTACCTCTCACTTAGACTCTCTCCTGGCTGCACGATGCAACAACTTTTTTTCCAAAATTCAAGAAAAAGATATTGTACGTGCTTTAAAGTAACATTTGTTCTCTGTGAAAGGGAGTTGAATGAAGCAAAGTGTGCGCCCATCTGAAGGAAATAACTGCAAGAAGGATCTCTAATTTTTAAATTACGCCCTCATCACAGAGCTAACTTTCCCTAAGCCAATGCTTTGCACTTGTTGGCGTATGCCAGGACAGCAGTGTTTAACCACGCGTCTCTACATCCAATAGCTTTATAAGAGAAGTAAATCTTCAGTAAATGGCAATGCATTCCAATGAATGGTGAGACCTATTCTAACTTGCAAATTGTATATCATGTAACCAACAGCAGGAGAAAAATAACCCCGTTTTGTGTCTTTTCAAGACTATTTTCACATGAATAGGCTTTTTTTTTTTCCCCACTTAATTTTGCTTATACCTTTTTAGTCATTTACAAATAACATCCAAGGAGCAAACTCCAAAGCTTTTTAAAAGACAGAGCTAGTGACCAGACAACCACACGGGCTTAATATAAGGATACCTTTGAAAGCAAGCATGACAAACCAACAGATCTCATAAATAAATATAAAATGTTTTAAACTGAGTTTTGATAATGTAATGTCTTCAGTGACTTTCTTTCCATACTTTCTTGAGATTTGAAGAGGAAGCTGTATTTTTTTTTAGTCTGCCTGACAGCTTTCAGCAAAACACTGCCTTTCAGCAAAGCACTGGCATGTATTACAAAGGCAAAAATGTACTTGCTGCAAGAGGCATCATCATTAGATAATAGACTTGACAAATACTAATGTTTTGGAGTATGCTAATGAAATTTAACATCCTGCACACTATTTTTAATGTATCAACTTGTTTTTCCCTTTTTCAGACTAAACATAATTTATTAACATCTGAGGAAGCCAAGAAATGTAGGCTCTGCCATTGTTACCAACATCCTGCTATGAAGGCATACATGAATGCGTTGATTAAAATATGGCAAATTCCATAGTATTCAAATACAGTCTTGAAGAAAGTCCTAAGCTTTGAATGGAAGGACAGCTTGACTTTTTGAAATGTGGGTCACAAGTAGTTGAAATTGCATGGTAGGTAAAATTTTCCATTCCTCAGCTGAACCTAATTGGTTGATAACTAAAAAGAGAGAGAGGCCACAGTGAGGTTACAAAGATTGGGAGCGTAGTACCATAATGAAGTTATATTTATACTTTTCACACTTCTGATTTTGACTGCTATATTAAACAAATGCATTGATTTCTAGTGCGTTTTTTCCTACGTTTTTGCAGGACCATGTGCCTTTGGCTTCATCTCTCACATAATTATGTAAACACAGAGATATTAATTAGAATTGTGAATTTACACAAGACCCAGAAATGGTGGGTTTTTTTTTTTTCCCATTCAGTTAATTCCTGCCAGTGCTGGTTCGTCCTTCCATACTGTTTGTCTAACTTTTAACCTATCGTATGTCAGATTGGTTTTATCAAACAGATTTCCTCAGAGGCTGAGTCATCATCTGCTGCATCCTGTGCTAGATCCAGTACCAGACTGTCCACAGGCTGCATCAGCCAGGTTTTTATTCTGTTCTGCAAGAGTGAAGACATCATAAAAAATACAATGGACTTTAAAAAGGGCTTAAAAAAATTGGAACTGTTGTACCTCAATTATTAATCATTTGAGCAGAAAGGTGCCTTTTCAACTTGTACGGAGGTAATCCTCATCCATTTTCTCTGTAACAGTTAACCACAGGTAAGTTTTTTAGATGTTACACAAAAAAAGTAATGGACATTTTCCTGACTGTTTCTATGCCTTTTCAGATGCATTTCCTGACTTTACGTGTGTGCCCACCTGCTCTGCTGCATCAGCTTGTTAGACAGGTAAGAAAGATAAGACAAACTTTAAAGAAAACAGAAATAATCTACAGATAGTTTTACATATTTGTGGGTCATCATTTTATCATTTTGTAGCAGTAAAAGAAATCACTCGGTGATACACATTCAGATCTTATGAGGGCCAGAGACCATCTGTGCCCTGAGCTGGCCTAAGAAATGCTCTAGAACCTGATGTTTTACACCATGAAATCCAGCCGTGGATTTCACACCCACAGTCCTCTGTCTGGCACCCAGGCTGCCGGCACAGTGCCTTACACAAGAGGTAAGTGTCTCCAAATTGGATGCAAATTGCAACAAAAGACTGAGCAAGGAGCGGCCTATTACGATTTAGTAGGAAATTAGGTTTTAATCCTCCTACTCACTCTGTGCCGTGGCATGCATAAGGGTTACAGATTTCCTTTGGCATGGCAGAGAGCTATCAGAGGCAGTTAGGACCACACATTTGGATTTAAGCAGCTGTATTTCTACCAGAGCTGTCTGTAGGGATCCTTTAATCTGAGTCTCAGCCTCTCCACAAACCAGCACTCGCTGTATTATGTCAAGAATAGACCTCTTACTTTTTCGGCTTTAAGTGCTGTAAGTATAGCTATTACTCTGCCTATAGTTTGCTATGGCCATAGTTTGCAAAATTTATCATTTAGTAGCAGTGTTGTATCAAACAATTTCTGCTAAATTTTCCATAAGTTTTGCTGTTAATTCTGTTCTGGCTGTTTCGGGGGGAGCTGGTCTACAATAAAAAATAACTTCTCAGAAATCAGTTATTTTTAATCTGGGTAAGCTCCCCAGCACAACTCACCATAAGGTACAACATCAAGTCCTTTTGTTACAACTGAGGGGCTGTAAAAAGGCAGAAATGATCTTTGTGGGAGGGGGAATGTTGAACTATGCTATTACTTTGTGCATAGCTCATGGGTGGGATTTCAGACATAATCTGTTAAAATGAAGAGAATGACTTTTTAGGGATGGAATTAAGAGATGAGGGAGCAACAAAAAAATTCTATAACAATTTGGCTGTGAAATCTGACCACACCGTGGAAGCCAAGTTACCTGGGATGGCTTACACAGGTTACCACCACTGGAAGAGGAGGATCATGTCCAGTGCCACCACTGTGTTTCTTCATTACTGAGTTGATTCCACTTCCTAATCTGTTAGAAAACTATGCACGATCTGGCTGGTACTGAGACATGCAGACACAGAACGGAATAGAATCTCCCCCAGAAACAGTGCGAAACTATTAGATGGCTCCAAATCAGCTGCATCCCAGGAGAGTATTTAGGAGAGATGGCTGAGGTCCACTATTCTCTCCTTTCATCTGTTTCCCTGCTTCAGACATGATCCCTCCTTATCAACAGTAAGTTGATGTGCTTGTAGTCCTTGTCACGTAGATGTGCTGTGAAGGAAAAGAAGTAAAAGGAAAAGGTAAGAAAGGCATTTAATGACTGAACTACAGGGGCCTTTAAGTGTTATTTTGGAACTGATTTTATCCTGGCCATAGCTCAGGTAATACCAGCAGCCTTCATGGCTCCACAGAGTGCAGCTACTCTACTATTTATCCCCTGACCTGCACGGGTTTTGTAGCTTGTACAAGAGCTCTGGGTTGCCCCCAGGATCAGGCACAGCCTCAGGGTGAAGGAGAGACCAATGGTGCAGTCACAAAACAGACACACCTTTACCGTCAGACAGACCAGTACTAACAAGGAGCTGCATTTGCCACCTTCTCCCTCCTCACCAAATCCACATCTGGTTGCCATAAGAAGCAACCAAGAAAGTTTTAGCTGTCTCTGGTGAAAGTGTCCTAGTGCCTAAATAACGCTTACTGGGATAAATCAGCATGCTAACCCAGCAGAAAATTCTTCCTCTAGTTAGTTTTCTCTTAGAAGGGATCACTCCTCTCCTCTAATCACAGCATCAAAGCAAATACAAAACAGGACCTTAAGCAATTGAACATGTTTGACTTGCCTGCATCCTGTACCTGTCCTGAGCTGCTGGTGTTAAACAACCACTTACACACAAAGGCAGAAAACTTCCCGAGGCATGGGGAATGGCTAAACAAGAATTTGTTTCTAGTTTAAATGTGCCTTAAGATCTGCAGCTGCAACACTCTAACAAAACAGAAAACAGGTCAAAAGAAGCACTCGTTAGATGAAACCCCTCTATAGGGTTACTGCTAAGATTACAGTGCTGGGGGAATACATTGCAGAGTCTGTCATGTATTTATCTCTCAGCTTATCAGAGGATTGTGTCAAAGAAAATGATGAGTAAAAGATAAGTTAGTTCGAGACTGACAAGACCATGTTGTCTAGATTGCTTGAACAGCAACACAGCAAGGTGTTAACCAGCATCGTTAGCAAAATCGTGAATAGGAATTGCATGCCTGGTGGCACTTGTGAGGAGCAGCCACCATCTAATGAGTGCCACGGGTCTTTGGTTAGTGCCGTGTACTGCCAGCTACATCTGTGAAACAAGGTGAAGATAAAAGATAAGGAATAATAAAGTAGGATATCATTAATCAGCTTCTACAAAAGTAGCATATCAGTAGATAGCATTTAATAATACATCGCCCCAAGCAGCTCCATGTCTGAGCCTGATCTCGTCTTCTGCATAAAGCATCTCCCTTGAGCCCAAGCTGTCTTTGTTCACTTTATGAACTGCATCAACGGACCCGCTTTGCCGTTAGTGGGTGGTAGGAGGAGGCTCATCCTGCCAGGAGGTGATACACAATACCTAGCTTCCCTTTTTTGCTGCATCTAAGGAACTAAAAACAAATAACAAGTCCGTTCATGTTAACCCATCACTTAATGAGCCATAACCGCCAGCCAGTCCAACCTCTGCCAGTTAATAAGAAACAAGATTGCACAGTTTAGGCGCTGAAGAGACCTATTGGCCAAGAGGTACCACACAGCTCCCAGAACAACCAAAGCAAATAAACTCATCCATTAAAACATCAGGAATATCAATATGGGGGTGGGATCCATCTTGAATTACTTTAGCCATCTACAGCCAGTTTAGTAAGACTGACAGCCTTTAATGGGGAGAGAGAAATTGGTAATTTTGTGGAACAAAATTCATAGGAAAGTTATTCATAAGTTTATTCATAAGTTTATTCATAACTCATTATTCATAAGTTTCATAGGAAACTCAATTTTTTTTCAAACAGAAGCAGTATGTGATACTCTGGGTTGGCAAAAATCTACTCGTAGGGCTGGTGGGTACTCTACAGGATCTACAGAAAAACAAGGGGATAGTTTTAAACTTCTAAAAGCAATTGCTGTGAGTCTTCAGCTTTGCAATCAGTGAAGCTATTTGCTATTATATTGATTTTGGCTGGGATAGAATTAATTTTCTTCATGGTAGCTTGTATGGTGGTGTTTTGGATTTGTGACAAAACAGTGCTGATAACACACTGGTGTTGTAGCTGTTGCTGAGCAGTGCTTACACAGCATCAAAGTCTTCTCTGCTTCTCACACTGCCGCACCAGTGGGTAGGCTGGGGTGCACGAGAAGGTGAAAAGAGAGATAGCTGGGACAGCTGACCCCAACTGATCAAAGGGATATTCCAGACCACATGATGTCGTGCTCAGCAATAAAAACTGGCTGAAGAAGGAGGAAGGGAGGGACGTCTGGAGTTATGGTGTCTGTCTTCCCACGTAACCATTACATGTGATGAAGCCCTGCTTTCCTGCAGATGGCTCAACACCTGCCTGCTGATGGGAAGTAGTGAATGCATTATTTGTTCTGCTTTGTTTGTGCATGCAGATTTTATTTTACCTATTAAACTGTCTTTATCTCAACCCATGATTTTTTGCATTTTTACCCTTCTGATTCTCTCCCCCACCCTGCTGAGGGGGAGTTAGCGAGCGGCTGTGTGGGGCTTAGCTCCCTACCAGGGCTAAAACACAACAGTCATAAAAACTTTACCATCTCTCATGATGTTCCCACCCGTGGTAGGAGGACTGGAACTGGATGAGCTTTCAAAGTCCCTTCCAACCCAAACTGTTCTATAACTCTGTGAGAGTCTGCATGAAAAGCAATTTTTTTTTTCATGCCAGGAGTGTCACGTAAGTGCACCACGCAGGTGAATGAGTGTATGAGCTCAATTGTGGGGAAGCAGCAGGCATGTTTGAAAGACAAAATAGCAGTTGTGCAGCATGCCTGGATATGGAATACATATGGTATGTGTAGTATTGTCCATCGTCATGAGCAGATGTCGTATGACTGTACAACTGGGAAACACCTCAGCAACTGCACTGCACTCGAAAAACAGCCCTCAGATCTAGAGCGGGAATGGGTGACGTGTACATGCCAGAGCTATGAAGGTAATCATGATTAGCTAAGCAGCTGAAGAAGTGGAGAGGTGCAATTTTGCATTGCTTCTCACAGAGGAAACACAGCACATTTTAATCATTCCTACAGATCATACAGAGACACCATCAGGCAGGCTCCAAAGATAACACACCGATGAGAAGATGAATCAGTTGGGAGCAGGTTTTCTTTCTGGTGACTTTGCGCAGCTGTTTCCAATAAACGTGAACTAGCTCAGATATGTCTTCCTTACACGTGTCCATTGCAGTCTAACAAATTCCCTGTGTATTTTAGGGGATACATACACGCTGTTGGTCAATCACTGATGGCATTCTACAGTAGGAATAGTTAACGTTGTCTCCATGGCATGACCTGAATCTATTTTTAGCTTTAGACCTTTTTCTAGATCTTCCTCCAAACCCTTTCCATCCATTCTTTTTTCCATGTCTCTATCTATATTGATAGGCTACAGAGAGCCAGAACACAGGTTTAAGCGCTGATATGATTTTCTTTACCTTTATAATCTTAGTCGTTGACATCAAATGAATTAGCTAGAGATTCCCCATGTTTGAATCCTGAATCTGTCTCCTCTTGAAGCAACATTGCTCCCTTTGATTACATTACAAATTGTGAGTTTGCCCAGAACGGGCAGTGACTGACTCATTAGCAGGAGCACAGGAGGTAGCAGGGTGAAGTGTCATCACAGAATGATGCAGTCGAGGAAGTCACCTTTCAACAAAGTGCACTTGTAACTAAGATCTGCCTGGCTTTTCTCTGTGATTTTCTCTGCCTTTGACGAGGCCAGCAGGTCACAGCCACATGACATCTCTAGGTCCCATGAAGACCGGTGATTTTGTAATCACCTTGTTCAGAGTTATAACTAGCTGCTAAATACTATAGCACACAAAAAATGCCAAATGTTCACAGGAATAACACAACAAAAAGGAAATGATTGAAAACAAAATGCATGTTTACACCTGTGTTAGCCCAGCCTGGCTCTCCCTTGTTGTCTCAACTGTGTTCAGGTTTATACAGATGTTTCCCTGGTGTAGAGCTGAATGTGGCAATCTGATTTCAGGCTGTTCCTTCTCACTTGCTTTACAGGAAAGGAAAAGCATTTACCTGTTCAGTTTAAGAGTTGCTGTGAGAATTTGACATGGTGCCAAAACATGTAAACCATTTGGTGTGTCATACTTCCAATCTCTGCTGACTCTGTTCGTATATATTTTTGTCAAATTACTGGAAGAGTTTATTTCCTCCTTAAACTACCTTTGCCAACGACTTCAGTAACTAAAGAATGAGACTATCTTTAATAAATCCTTAGGAGGTAATTCAGCCTTGACAGACCCTGTTAAGAAATGTGTTTTAGTCTTATATGACTACATAAAACAAACCTCTAGTTTTCTCTAGCATTCTCTAGCATTTTAGCATGTAAGGTCTCTGGGGAGACCATACAGTCCCTTCCAGTACCTTTCCTGTAGGGGGCCTACAGGAAAGATGGGGAGGGACTCTTTATTAGGGAGTGTAGACATAACACCAGGGGTAACTGCATTAAACTGGAAGATGGAACATTTAGGTTAGATATCAGGAAGAAATTATTTCCTGTGAGGGCGGTGAGACACTGGAAGAGGTTGTCCAGAGAAGCTGTGGCTGCCCCATCCCTGGAGGTGTTCAAGGCCAGGTTGGACAGGGCTTTGAGCAACCTGGTCTAGTGGGAGGTGTCCCTGCCCATGGCAGGGTGGTTGGAACTGGATGATCTTTAAGGTCCCTTCCATCCTAGACCATTCTATGATTCTATGATTTTATGACATTTCTTCAAGAAGATTTGGCTTCCTCATGTAGATGCCCTTAAAGCTACACTTTTTCTTCTATCATCAAAACCCAAACTACTTAGATTTTCTTCATCCAAGCATATTACATTAACTTCAATAATATCTTTCTAATAAATGAGGAAAAAAAGCTGAACAGGACTCAAAAACCCTATAGTACATGACTCCTGATAGGGACAGAGTCCAGCTAAGCTAAAAGGCTCTCCAGTGTCTGTGGATTTGACTGTAGATATTAGGGTTTTATTGTATATTGATATAAATTAATGAGAATCAAAGCTAGAAAATCAACCCAATCTGCAACAATTGTCAAAGTGATTTAATTTTTATAACAGTGTGTATAAAATAAAATCACTGGACAGTGTAGGGGATGGAATATTCCAGAGAAAATGCTGAAATATGGTACCAATCCTGGTGACACAGGTGGCCTCCTTCCTTCCCAGGAGGAAGACACAGATTCCTTCAATTCCAGGTTTAATTGGGTCATACCTTGGCCACATCAGATGCTCTGTGTATGAACTGATTGACTATTTATTTTACATGCGTAAGCCTGACACATCTGGCACGCTCAAGACTTGCTGTGCATGATCAGTTAGCAGTGGAGAGTATCAGATGATGCATGGTGTTGACACATGTGCAGCGAGGTGAATCCAGTCCTGCACGTTTCTGCTTGCCATGTCACAACTAGCATCGTATCATGCACGCCAAGCTACAGAAACCTGCCCAATGTCGTTCAACTTGCCTTCATCGAAAATATAGGAGTGCCCTCTGGTGGAAAACTGAACATCTGAAGCTGAAGTTTCACAGTCATTAAAAATTACCCTTTTTCCTCCACTGCAAATACATGCAATTTGTTGCTTGCAAACCAAAGGAAACTGCAGGGCCCAGATCAGTTCTTAGTTACATCAATGGATATTTTCACTTAGAAATAAGATAGCTTACTAAAACATTGCCCCTGCTTAGGCAACCTGGAAATTTTGTTTTATTCTTAAAAAAAAAAGAAGATTTAGATTTCATCTTCTTTCCTACTTTAATAAAAGCATTATTAAATAAAAGCACAGGTCCTCTTGGTGTACTAGGGACTGATGTTTCATCTCCTGAAACTTAAAAAGACTATCTGCTTAACAGTTACCAAGCATAACACATTTTATATTAAATATATAATTTTGGTGGGATATGGAGCTCTGTTTTAGGTGATAGTTTTCTCTATAGCTATGGGAGAGTTAGAGACTGCCAAAAGAGTATTTTTTATTGTCAATATACCACAAAAACTATTCTTGCAGGTAGTGGCATGAACTCTTAATGTTTTGGACTTTGTTGAACATCCTGTGCGAGTATGTCTATAATCATAAAGGAGGTCTACACCTAAATATATAACTTACAGACCTCTATGTCAGGGTAGAAAAATCTCCCCTGTTTGTGATTTTGAAATAGGGGACAGTCTATGTCTGTTTAATGGCTGTAAATACCTCACACTCAAGGGAGAGCACGATAAGAACAGAAAAAACAGCCTCTGCCCACCTCAACACTAGACTACTGGCAGCTTAGCCTTGTGATAGAGAAATGGTTTACATCTAGCAACATCCCTTTATTTTAAAATTATTTATTTAAAGCTCACAGTCACACATGCAGAGTTTCATTCTCCAAGATGCTCAGTCTTTTGGCTTAAATATAAAAACTCCTGTGCTTTAACTTACATGTATGCTTAAGTATTTGTCTGGACCAGGGCCAGTACAGTCAAATATTTCTTCTGTCAAAGTTGTGCTTAGAAACTAGTTCAGGTATGCCAAAGAGTTTTGCACAGTTATGGTCCTTCTCTCAGTCATCATTAACACAGCAGAGCAAAAACTCAAATCCATGGCATCATAAAGTACAACATAGTTAATAAATATGCTGCTAGTGTACCCAGAATGGAGTCATTCCAGAAAAGTAATAACATCCCTGTTTGAATACCTTGTAAGTATATGCAACAGAGCTTTATGTATGCTAATATACATAAAATGTATTTTAGGATGTTTGGAAAAATACAGCACAAAGTAGAGTGAAACAGGAACTTGGTTTTTATTTGTCAAGTTTATGAAAATAGAGTTATTTTTGTGTTAATTGCTTCTGAAAAATAAAGTGGGGAGATTCCATGCAAAAGCACAATGACTGATTTCAAAAGCAAGAAGGTTGTAAAATAAAGGCTTGGTACCTGCCTAATGACACCTGCAGCACTATTTTAAAATAGTTCACCTTCGATGAAATTCTTTTCTTATAACTCAATGAGTTATATTTTTGAAAAATTTTGTGTTTTTTTAAGGTTATTAGGCCAATTCATGAAAGAAAAATCTGCCAAAGATATACATAAATATAAATGCAAATACACTGCCTCTAATTCAATGAATCCAGCAGAGGCTGGGAGACAGCCTGGAAAGCATCCTATCTTTATCCTGCACTTAAAATCTTCCTAAGAGTTTGCTTTTGGCCTTTCCTGCAGAAAGACAGTGAAATTAAGATGACTTTTGGTATGATCCACTCCTACCACTTTCATATTTTTGCTCATTTATCTGTTTAAGCTTGGACTCGCTAGGATTGCTCTACAACACTGCAAGAACAGCTGAAAGAGCTGTGCGGCAAAGTAGCGCCTGCTCAGGCTTGCAGAGCAAAATTATTGCTTGTCTTTAACTTCAGGGCTCTGAAGACTTCCTTGCAGACTGAAGCAAGGCTCAAGACCAGTTTGAGGTTCCAGCAGAGCTTTCCCTGTGGCTGGGATGCTCAGGGATACAGTTGGTGTGGGGAAATTGCAGACCCTTCACCTTCAGAGAGCAGGACAGGAAGGCAGGTGCCATTTAATCCTAACTCTCAGAGAGGGTCTATGCGCATATCGTATGATAAATAGATTTGATATTATAAATAGCAGACAAGTAAGCATAAAAAACAATAGCAGGCATTACATGTTCAATGCAGCTTTTATAATGTTTATAGAGAATAATACAACAAAACATCATAGATAAGAAAACTCAGAAGAAAGAAATGAGTTGAGGATTTTCATGAGAAATACAACCCGCTACAAATCAATCACTGTTTGTATAGAATAAAGTAACTGTGTATTATCGACAAACACCATGTAGTGCTAATGATATCTGATCAGCTTCCACAGAGGAAGAAAAATTTTAATTAGTGATAAAATAATAAAACAAATATTTTTGTGATAGGACTCTCTTTTCTGGCACTGAGCCTGTCTTCAGGCAGAGATTTCCATTCCCTCACGCCCCTCGAATTTTTTAAATTTTGTCTCGGAAGGAACATAATCTTAAATATAAATTCTTTCCTTATGTAAGGTTAAGTAGATAACGAGTGAGAAAGAAAGTATCATACAGTTCGTCATACTGTAATGTGTGAATGACTGGAACTGTGTTGGTTTTTATTTAACATATAGTACTGTGTTTAAAGTTTGATTTTATGTTATTTTATTATTTACTCTGAGACGCAAATCTCTTGGGAGGAGGTGGGGGTGCAATTGGTTTCCAGAGCCAACTCAGCAGAGACTAAATTCAACAGAGGTGAAGCCAATTTAGGCAAATAGCTCTCTGGAATGCTTTAGGTCCATGGATTCTGCATTTGGACTTTCAAAGTTTCTTCCAACTCTATTTTTTGTTGAAGTGAAATGTAAATTACTTTTCATTGCTCACCAGTTGTTTATAAGCCTTAAAAGAAAAATGAAAAGCATCTTCTATAAGGAAAAAATATTAAGCAGTGTACTTCAAATTAAAATGACAAATCTCCAGGGGCTTCTAGAGATACTGACGTCACCCAATGAAAAAATAAAGCAGCACAAACCAAGGCTGTTATTTCAGTTGCACTGACATGTCCTACAGTCATACAGCCATCCCCGCTGGGAGCTGGTCTGTATTCGTATAATAAATCAGTGTCAGTATAAAGCCTTTCTGTCTGAATGTCAATGCGTATAGATTTGAAACCACAATCAGATATCACACCCTGAGCAAATCTACTGAACTCATATAAAAACTTGCAGAGTTGGGCTTGCAGAAAGGTGGGAAAGTCTGTCATGACACCCATGCAGTCTTATCCCCATATTATCCATCCTCAGTGCCCAGAAAATGGCTGTGTGTGCGGAGCATGTCTGTGGCCATCCCACACTGTCGGGGAAGGGGATGGATGGCTGCTCTCCATTAGAGGGCAACAGGAGACCGTGTTCACAGGAAAATTACTGTCTGGAACTGCTTATTAGTGGCAATACTCAACAGCGCATTTGGTGGCCTCTGCATTCTCCACGGTAAAAGATCTGGCCTGGGTTTCATCCCACCGTGTTTGGTCATTCCTGAGGGCTGGAGGGGAAGCTGGGTGTGCAAAGTGCTTCTCTGTGCTAGCTGCCCAAATGTAACATCCTACCTGCGCTACAATTAATGGTTAGAACAAAATCTCCACTTAGACTGGAAGTTGTCCCCTAAGCCATTCTGGAGGATCCACCACATTGAACTGAAGCTTATACCACAGCTGGCTGAGTTTTGGACAGGGTCCTCCATGGGCTAGGTTAGGGAAGCAACTCTGATTTGCTGCCCCATTGTGCCTTGCAGAGAAGCTTCTGTGCAGATGCAGTCTGGGATGGCTCGCTGGTTATCTTAGGTACAGTTGATGTGAATATCCCCTCTCATTTGCCCCTTTAATTTGAATAAGGCCAAAATAAAGGGAGACCTTAAATCAATATTTGGACTGTATGGGTTTACCAAATCAGCCACCTCCTCCACTTCACAAGAGATTCCAGCTGGCTTAACTGTCCTTGCATATCTGACTCGATGCCCGGCTTTGACAGCCAGTGTCCTTACCCTCACCACTGAGAGACAGAAAAGTAAAACTAGAGAGAGAGGAAGGACTGTTGAGATAGGGTTGTTAGTAGCTCAATGCTTCAAAAAGGAAAACTTCAACATGGAAATGTATGCAGTCCTAAAAGAAAAAAAAAAAAAAAACAAACCAAGAAAAAAGCCTGGGAGGCAGGTCAGGAGCTAGACGGGAATCATAGGACTTCTGTATTTTTTGGTGAGTCATCAGAGCCATCAATGTCTATACAGAGCACCCTGGTGATCGTAGAATCAGTCATAGAATTGTCCAGGTTGGAAGGGGCCTTTAAGATCACTGAGTCCAACCATCAACCTAACACTGACAAAAACCATCACTAAACCGTGTCCATCAGCACCACGTCTACACATCTTTTAAATACCTCCAGGGATGACGATTCCACCACTTCCCTGGGCAGCCTGTTCCAATGCTTAACAACCCTTTCTGTGAAGAATTTTTTCCTAGTATCCATCCTAAACCTGCCCTAGCACAACTTGTCTTTCTTGCAGTGAGGACGCTCTCTAATAAGGTGGGGAGGCTAACCAACCCCCTTGGTGACTGTTCTGCCAGCAACGATTCTGCACGGTTGTGAGCCCGTTAGCCATAAAGTTTGTCAGACCATGGCCACCTTTCCATATGACAAAAATCATATAAAGCCACAAATACTTGCTTTATGTTTTGTATCTCTCGGTTGAACAGCTTGTGCCTGACTAAAGGTGCCAGAGCAAACGGACCCAAGAGAGAGGTCATAACACCAGAGGTGGCCAAACAAAGAACTGGGAAGCTGGAGGCATCTACTGAACCTGCCTCCAAACTATCTGACCCTCACTCTGGTCCACACATTTGACCAATATTGTCACTATGCATGGTTTCCCCTGTGTTTTCTCAGGTCTTTCAGACAGGAGTAAGGGACAAAGAAAGAAAAGGGTTTAGGAAGGAAAATGAAGGAAAGGGGTTGTAACTTGCTCTTAAACTCAGGCTTTGAGATGATGACATTCTTCTAAGGTAAATATGCATTAGCATGTTTATTTGATAAGCTGAACAGAGCTTGTGATTTGTTGCTTGGCACTAAAAGTACTCTTGGAGCAAATGAAAAAATGCTCTGGTTTTACAACATGGAATATTAAAGAAAAATTACTTTGGCAAACAGAAAGTTTCCTGGTAAACACTCTCTGGCTCTGTGGGAGTGGTACTTCACTGACCCAAAGTGTTTGCTTTCCACAGAGCAAAGGACAAGCAAGACAAAAGTCCGTGAGACTAATCTGCAGATCTGTCATATGAGAATGTCACCATGTGAAAGCTTTTTTCTCTTTCTCTCCTAAAGCTACACAGATATGGGGATGACCCAGGTGGTGAAATTTAAACATCTAGTCATACACAGGGAAAATGCAATAAATCTCCATGTAAATTGTCTTCACTACAATGGAAGACAGGACACATCCATCTGCAGGATTAAAGATAGCAGTGAGATGGCAGTGGTGTAGTCAAGTCTGACGAAATTCACCAGCGAGACTTAAGGAACTAATTGAACAAATCTTTGAACCATGAACATCCAACTTCATGACAGCAATCACCTCACAGAAGAAGCAATTTAGAGCTTTGGGAAGATAAATATGGATCTTCTGCCTAAAAAGGGAATCAAAGGAGCATTTGAATCACTGGGCTAGTTTGATCCAGGGAAAAATTCTGCATCAAACTATTGAAAAGGCAATGCATAAATTTATAAATGTTCTGTTGATAGTAAAACACATGTCATATTTCAAATTTCCACCAACCAAGCCTGTGAGATAAAGAGGCCTCACAGTCGACAAGTCCTTAAAAGGGAACTTCTGTGTTTCCCTTTACGTACGCAAAGCAGAAATGTGAAACAAGTTACTTTGCTGCTCTGGTATACAAACTATTGGCACATAGGAAAGACCCTGCTTGTGTTCAACTGGAGATAGGCAGAAGAATGAAGGCTAAAGTAGAATAATTATGTCAAGTGACTGGATATGGTAAAGTAAACGCAACCAGAATGAACTGGAAAATAACAAGGGTGCTTTTTGGGTTGCAGTGGCACTCACACCTACCATTAAGTAACACCATATAAGGGCAAGATTGCCTAGGGAATGCTATCAAAAACATCGGGTTTTGGATACACTAAAAGTAAAACTAAGATCAAAGGGGGAAATGTAATTAGGAAAGGACTGCTTATTTGAGAGGAGTTTTAGAAGAGAAAATGGGGTGTGAGGGCAGTGAAAGGCGGTCTCAAACTCAGAAAAATGGAAAAGAAAGGAAAAAATTAAAGAACAACAGTAAGTGAATCTTCTGGTAGCAGGAGCGTGGACACCTACAGACATCAGTGATGCCAACCTGCAGACCTGAGTCCACCGGGACAGCCGAGGGTCCCCCATCGGAAAACCCACTGTAGTTTGTATCAGGTCAACACCTGACAGGGGAGGGAAATAACACTGGGTTACAGTATTTAGAGAATTGTAATTTAATAGTGGAGCTAGATCTTAAATTATATTTAAGAGCTATAATTAATAACTTCATAGTTGCCAATTGGATTATGGATTATTTTGGTTCCGTAGATTGCTGATGGATATTACTGGATGCTTTGGTTATTACCTCAAAGTGTGTTCACTAATCAATAAACACCTTGATGAGTTTGCATAAGCTAAATCTCAAGTGTCAGATCCAAAGAGGTAGTACCAACCCTCAGCTGTAACAGGTGAATAACTGGCAAAACGAGTAAACTGTAAGCAATACACAAGATATACTTTGACTTTAATAAGACTTTCCACATTGACTTAATGTCATTACATATAGAGAAAGAAAATGAGGTTTAGATTACATCTCCATGAAAGAAAAACACACTTACAGAATCACAGAATCACAGAATCTTCTTGGTTGGAAGGGACCTTTGAGATCATCGAGTCCAACCACAAAAAAAAAAAACCCAAAACCACAATAATAAAAACACAAACAAAAAAACAAAAAACAAACACCAAAACAAAAACAAAAAAAACCCCCACACAAAACAAACACCCACAACCACACACCACACCCACCCACAAACAGACACAAACCAACAATCTCAGGCACTAGAGCATGCCCTGAAGTGCCATGTCTACACATTTCTTAAATACCTCCAGGGATGGCGACTCCACCACCTCTCTGGGCAGGCTGTTCCAGTGCCTGACCACCCTCTCAGTAAAGTAATTCTTCCTAATATCCAATCTAAACCTCCCCTGCCACAACTTCAGACCATTTCCTCTGGTCCTGTCATTATTCCCTTGGGAGAAGAGGCCAACACCCACCTCTCTACAACCTCCTTTCAGGTAGTTGTAGAGGGCAATGAGGTCCCCCCTCAGCCTCCTCTTCTCCAAACTAAACAAGCCCCATTGCCTCAGCCTCTCCTCATATGACTTGTTCTCTAGACCCCTCACCAGCTTGGTGGCTCTCCTCTGGACACGCTCCAGCAGCTCAATGTCCTTCCTGTAGTGAAGGGCCCAGAACTGAACACAGTACTCGAGGTGAGGCCTCACCAGCGCCGAATACAGAGGCACCATCACTTCCCTACTCCTGCTGGCCATGCTGTTCCTGATACAGGCCAGGATGCTGTTGGCCTTCTTGGCCACCTGGGCACACTGCTGGCTCATGTTAAGCCAGCTGTCCACCAACACCCCTAGGTCCTTTTCTGCTGGGCAGCTTTCCAGCTACTCTTGCCCAGCCTGTAGCATTGCCTGGGGTTGTTGTGACCGAAATGCAGGACCTGGCACTTGGCTTTATTAAACCTCATCCCATTGGCCTTGGCCCATTGATCCAACCTGTCCAGGTCCCTCTATACAGCCTTCCGACCCTCAAGCAGATCAACACTCCCACCTATTTTGGTGTCGTCTGCAAACTTACTGAGGGTGCACTCAATCCCCTTATCCAGATCATCAGTAAAGATATTAAACAAGACTGGCGCCAAAACTGAGCCCTGAGGGACACCACTGGTGACCGGCCACCAACCGGATTTCACCCCATTAATTACAACTCTCTGGGCACGGCCGTCCAGCCAGTTTTTCACTCAGTGAAGAGTACACTTGTCTATACCACGACTTGCCAGCTTCTCCAGGAGAATGCTGTGGGGGATGGTGTCCAAGGCCTTACCAAAGTCCAGGTAGACAACATTGAAAAAGTTGAAACTCGGAAAAGTTTCAATTCACATCTCACTTTGACATGAAGAATTGATATCAGGTAAGGGTCCTGAGGGCTCCCGTGCTGTGTGAGCCAATCACTATTTTCATTGCTTACTTCTGCAGTTGAACACGGAGTTCAATTCTAAAAAAATTTTATAACTGGACCTGATTGAGGTTCCATGTTGTGTAGGGGATGGACTGGAATTCAAAAAAAAGGAGTTAATATATTGGAAATATTATCCAGGCCAACAAAAGATGAGACAACAGAATAACAAAGTATATGAATGCAAAAGGGGGATAGCAAGCCTTAAAATGGATGAGACATCAGAAAAGGCATGCTTTGTTCTGGGATGTCTTAACCACTTTCCTGTTAGTAAGGCCTATAAGTTAATTATTTCACTCTGTTCATCACCAGTAAGTCCTAAATTGGTGTACAAATATTACAAAGAAATTTTTAATATATCATTATGTAAATATTACTACAGAGATGACTCAGTACATAATAACTATACTGCACTTTCTGGAAAATCCTAGCACAGTTTTTCAGAACAGGAATGTATGAGTTCAACTTTATTCTGGCCTAAGTTAGGTTAGGCATGATAACTTAAAATATTACATGGCTGCAGCAAGCAACAAAGTGGCTTCTTTCTTGAAAGACCTTCCTCGGCTTCTCAAGGTGATTGTGAGGCTGATAATGTTCAGAAAAAAGATAGCAGGAAGCAGTCTGAGTAACTAGAACTAAGGGATTTATCTATTCTTCCTTTTTGAGGGGGAAAGAGTAACCAGACCAACATGAATAGCTGGTCAGAATCAAATATAACATACAGTATAACAATAATTAAAGACAGAGTTCTGGGTGGCCCGTACACTGCAGTGCATATTTCCAAAAAGAGATGATCCATAAATCAATATTTCTCCTTCATAAAGTAGCAAACCTTAAAAAATGAGAGGACAAATAAGAAAAAATGAAAAAAATCAACAAGCTAAACCAAAGAACAACAACCAAATCCCCCCCCCCCCAAAAAAAACCAAACAAAAAAACAAAGCTAAAGCTTTAATATTTATGCTTTAAATTACAGTGTTATAATCTAAATTGCACTTGAAACAATAAGCCTGGAAAAGTCACCATCCTGGGGCTTCCATAGCTGTTCTTAAGTGCTCCCAAAACCCAGTCATATACATTCTCTATATCTTGCATCCAGTGCATTGTTTCTCCAAGATTATGAGATGGTTCTTTGACAAAGTGCTTAAAATAAATGGCTGGAAGTTATTTTTCAGATCTGGATAGACACTCTTCCTTTCTCCTACCAGACCTTTACAAATGCTCACAACAATCCTATTCCCAAAGCTCTCTCACCACAGAAGAACTGAAAGCTGTCCATGGTTGTACTACAATAAAGTATTCTCAAAGAGAAATATGAATGTGAATCATTATTGAAAAAGAGCATGAGGATCTGTAATGAGGCAATACCCTTATCTGTTAATTGCAGTGTCAAACTGTGACTGCAAAACCTAAATAAAACATAGAAATGTCTGTTGAAGAATCTCTTTAAGAAAGACAAATTTAAAACTAAAGCTTAGACCTTGGAAATGAAGTGTTTGATTCTGTAAAGATGATTAAAATAATTGCTACTGTTCTGGGGATCTTTTCCTGCAGCTCAACCAGGGACCTAGAGATAGTACTTTATTTGAAATAAATAAATAAGAACTTTCTTTCTCATTTTCTTCAACACATTAGGAAAAAAAAAAAAGTCAGACTAGATCACCTAATTCAGTTGGGGACAAGGTGCTTAATTCGGGACATTTCTGTGAAAATCAGAGACAAAGACAAGTGGAAGTGTGCTTAGATCTCCATCTCCTTCACAGTTAGCAGTTACGTGAATAAAATACTTCACCCACTGCGCAGGAAACTTGGATGGATGCATCCCCTGTCTGTCCTGAAGAACATGGATAGAGACTGTCCTGAAGAACATGTTCCTCTTAGAAGAGTGCCCTAATCCTCATGTCTCCAGGGATTTGGAGCGGCTTGCGCTCATGAATATGCCCTCTCTGTTGCCTCTTCTCCCTCTTCCCAATGACATCTGGAAGTGGCTAAGATGCCCAAACATAAGTGTTTAAAGCCATATCAGCTGACCCGGTGCTATAGTATCTCTGTGTGGGGCTGGCAGGTGGTTTTTGAGAGACCCATACCCTTCTGGAATAGACAGAAGAGGCCAGGAAAGACCTACATGGCATTGACAGCCACTCTGGGCACCTATATCTGCTCAGGGTTTGAAATTTTGAAAGCAATGCTGGAATATATTTACACTGCTTCCTAGGGAGCATCTTAACCATGAGGCTGCAGAGTTGACATCAAAAGGGGAGAGTAGCTTCCTCAAAATTATGTACAAACCCCTTTTGAGGAGCTCTGTTAAGAGCTGTTATGTCTTCCCTATTAAAACAGCGGGAATTAAACTGGATTTCATTTAGCCCAATTGGATGTTTCAATCCCATGCCAGTAGGAGAAAGGAACAGCGTTTATCCAGCTCTGAAAAATTACTTCCAGGCAAAACTTATTGTCAGGTGTGATCAAAATCCCCGGTAGTTTCAGGATAACTAAACACTGCTCTTCAGCTAGCTCACAATTTTCCAAAGGAGAATAAAAAAGAAACCCTCTCCTACTCCTACAGCTGAACATTCTGTGCCAGAAACAGTAAAAGTTTTGTTCATGGCTGTGGACTCACTGGAGCCTTCCCACTCTGAGAAACTGGTTTGTAGCTACGTCAGCAGTCGAACCACAGTTCTGCTCTCTCTGAGTGCAAAGTCATCTTGCCCGTTTTCAAAAATTTTTTTCTTGCATTTTTCCACAGGACTAAAAACTCACAGATTCAAAGCATTCCAGTCACATACCAGAGCAGTAATTTCTTTAGGTTAGACCACGCAGAGAAGATACTCCTTTTCCTCAGAAGAAGCTAGTATGCAGTTCATGAGTCATCTAGGTTGAGGGACTGCTTGTTACAGCTTGCAAAGGTGACATTAAAAAGAGGATCATGTCAACACCACTATCTACCCCTTCTCTGTAGACTCTATTCTCCTAAGGATCAGTGAATGTCAGCCTAGCTGACTTCATAAACCAAGTTGACATTAAAAAGTGGAATACTCTTGGTATTTTGTCTTCATCTTTGGTGTCAGAGGTAGGATGTGAAAGACCTGCTGCTTCCAACACCAGAGATTTTTTTTCAGCTCCAGGTTGACTCCCAGCTGATGTGTTCTCCCCCTCTAGGACACAGTTTTCCTATTTGTGCTGGCTCAGCAAGCACATTTGATTGTTTAGTTTGAGCTGGATGGATTAGAAATCAAACCTGGAAGAGGTTCAACCTTCAATGAAAGGGCCTGGGCTATTGCTGCACTGTTCACATAGTGCCAATCGTAGACTTCTGCCCTTTTGCTTTGGGTTTTATGAGATGTTAGCTCTATGTTCCTCACCCTACCCATTTCCTCTCTGCCCACAGCTGCAGCTTCTGCAAATCCACATCCACAGCTGTTACCACAAAATTGATCTCTCCTGGTGGTCTGCAGCTGTATTGATGCAATGAGGGATAGGATTCCCATCCCCAAAATCCTAAATGTAAGCAAGACAGTAGCCAAAGGTATTAAGCTGTTAAGAGCTGAGGACAGGAAAAGACAGTCACCACCTATTTCTTTTTGATTCTGCAGGTTGCGTATCCAGGTACTTTTTGTGGTGGCTTCTCCTTGCCAGCAGTGGACGTGAAGAGAAAAACGTGTCTGCTGTTCTAGGAGCTGATTGCTAAATTTCTTGTTTGATTGTGCATTCAATGGATACAATAGAGCAGTCTTTAGCTCCAACCAGCTGAGCAGCTCACTGTCAGACCTTCTCCACAAAGCATGACTGCACGTGGTTGTAAATTCAACAGTTGATATGCCCTGCAATGGCCCCATTTTGTAGCTGACCTTGTTCTGAGTGTACTTGTATCTTCCTTTTGTATAGTTCTCTTTTGACATCTCATTTCTTTCCCCTCCTCCTCAGCAATTCCTGCTTATTACATTTTGTATTAAGGTTCTACCATGTCTAAACATGTGCCAGGTAAACCAGATAGAAAGGTAGTCCCTATTCCAGTTTTAATATCAATAAAATACCAGAGAATGTCAGAACACAGGACAAAGACGGCAATTTAAACCAGACATGGCCAGTAAATGCACTTGAATTTGGAATGGTAGGTGAAGCAAAGCAATCAGACCCACATCTCTGAAGACAATTGTTCTGAGGAAGATTAATTTATCAGTATAGACATGATTTATGAGACATCAGCCACGCAAGGAAAACAGAAGGATGGGAATATTTATTTACTGTGTTTCTAAAACAATTTCTGGCTGCTGTAAGTTTGGGTTTGTATGGTTTTTTTCTTTTTACAGATTCATTTTGGGATGTCTGATCCAAACTAAACTTCCTCATAGATAACAGATATTTCCAGTCTGTTACACTCCATTGCTGAAGAGTAGGAGGTGAGATTCACTTCTCCTGGACTGAAATATCTATAAGGCAGACTATTTGCTCCAAATTCCTTTTATCATTAGTTGACCAAAAATACATGTTTTTAATCCCAGACCTATGTGGTCTTGTTTAGGGTGAATCATTCAGGGCAATGCATGTCACATCTCCAAAGGGAGCTTTTCTCCAGTAACTATAAAGTGAACTAATTTTAGATGAAGGCACACTATAGGTATATAAAGTTTAGTATGTTGAATTCTACCTTAGTTATTAAAAGACTACAAAGGGTGCATGGAATTATAACAACAATATTGCAAGCCATGAAATAAAATGTACAGGGGTACATACTTAAAAAACAGAGATGCCTTGAGTGTTCCTGATCTCATCTGCTTTTCACCTGGAGATTCATCTGAATCTACAAGGTTAGCTTGTCCAAAAGACTACTCCGGGTTCCTCTCCTCGGCGGAGCAACATCAATGAAGACAAAAGAACTTGAGACCTGATGAAATGTAGACATTTTAGCATGAGACTCTCTAAAGAGAGTCTCTCCCAAGACACCCCTTATTGTCTCATCTAAGTGCTTAACTCAGTTGGGTGTCGAGAACCTGCTAAGATGCCCCAGAGTATCCTGCTGGGACTCCAGCTAAAATTTGGAAGGGCGCAGGTCTTCCGTATGTCCTTTGTAACATCTTTAGAACTGCAAGGGTGTCTTAGACATCTTGTTTTATATGACACGGTGCCAAGGGCTTCCATATAACCTGCTGCATTTAGACTTAGGTCTCCACTGACCTAGAAGATCTCCTTCCCACTGTTGGGATAAAAAGCTCGGATGCAGAAACACTCTTTTAGTTAGACATAACTATATTTTATGACTTCTTTCAAAAGAATCTATTCATTCATTTATGAAGAAACAGGTGTTTGCTTTTCCCCACCTTAATCATAGGAAAGCACTAACGTAAGCACGTATGCTTAGATATCGTCAATACTAGTGTTAATAACTGGATACTTTCCAATATCAGAAACTTGTAAAAGACGTGTATCAGTTTCAGTCAGGAAATATTTTTTTTCTGTGGTTCATTACTGAACAGGGTGTTCCAGGTTTGCTTCCTGGGCTGTGTGTACATTTTCTATCAGATCATGTCTTTCTAAAAGGGAAAAACATTACAGGATGCAGAAAACAGAAATCTATGTACCCCCTTACAGTGCTTTTTCTCAGGGCCTTTTTCATGCAACTAAATACTCCCTCTTTACTGTTTTCCCATCTAGTCCTATAGTTCCTGCATGTCAGACTGTGGAATGGCTCAGATTCAGCAAAGTATGTGGAAAGCCCTCTCAGTCAAGATATGGTGTGAATGGGTATATAATATGCCCTCTGGTTATATAGGTTACATCCATCTTTTATCAAGTAGTTTCCCATTTCAGAGTGTTGTAACTTCTATGCTGTTACAAAATAGGTGAGAAAAAGCTCCACAAACAAGCTTGGCTGTGGCAAAATGAATTTAGTTCAGTAATTGTTATAAGTGAAATTGCAACTAATCAGTAATATAATTTCCAAACAATTCTATATGATGGGATACCATGATTTTAAACATTATCTTAGTGCTTCTTTTTACTGCTCCAAGTGTTTCTCATTTGCTTTCTGCAACCAGTGCAATAGAATGGTCCATGCAGGACTCACTGACTTGCAAATGTAATTTTCCTGTCGTCTTCTACATTTCAATATGATTTTTAGTCTCAGAAAGTTCAAGATATTTTTTACTAACTGGACACTGTTACAAGAAGACCAACCTTCTTTGTGTGTCATCTACCATATCTTTGGTATACTCTTATGTCAAGCGCATGAGAAGGCTAAAATGCTTATACATGGAATGAATTTAGGGCTAAAATTTTTTCTAAAGAATTCATGGCAAAAGTCCCCACATTTTCATCACTATTGTTAGATTAGAGAAACACTTTTTCCCAGCAAATATATTTGGCAAACAAAAAGGCATTCATTAAAAACTTTAGTTGTTTATATAGCTTGTTTTACATGGAGATTGTTATGGCTGAAGTCATTAACCATGTAAACCGAAGCTGTTACTGGAATAACACTGCCTCGGGTACGCACAGTCAGACACAGTTATGTGTGTGCTTAGTCTACAGCCTCAGTTGTTGAGAATTTCCTTGCTACTGGCCAGAGAGCAAATAACTCGAACAATATTTATTCACAGTAGTTTTAAACTTACAAGTCAGTCACATAATATTATGTATATAAGCACACAAAGCTCAGTAGCAGCCACCAGAAGGACAAGACCAAAACCAGTCTCAGGACGGAGCAGATGTCTCCAAATCTAGGTAGTAGGAGACGGTTTGGGTCTTCCTCAGATGTTATTCGTCCCTCCCCGCTGCAGATCTGATTAAGCCATGTTCAGTAGAGGGTTAAACTCAGCAACAGTGCCTGAAATGCTCTCCTTTGTAATGTGAAAGCAAATTTCAACCCTTAAAGACCATTTCAACCCTTAAAGACCAGAGCTGGGCCACAGTGGGCATCGATTTAGTCAACACATCTACTTGGACTGAAAGATGGAAGAGAAAAGCTGTGGTGAGTAGCTTTGTTTTCCAAAGGATGAAAGCAGATGTTGAATGGTGTGTGTCTCTGAGGAGGGTGGATTCGATCTACCTGCCCTCCATGCTGGCTGAACACACGCCTCCTCCAGTTCAAAAGCAATAGTGTGGTATTATAACGGTGCTGTAGTCAAAATTTCCAATTTGCAAGTCACCTGTGCCCAGCATCTCAACTCTGGTAGTCCAATAGCCACCTAAGAGACTCATAGCTTCTGTGTTCATGTGCCTTGCCTTTGCCTGGGCTAGCTTTCTTTGCATGGCACCTACCCCCATCTGACAGTAAATCTGACATTATTACCCTATTGGTTTTCTCCCTACGAATAATTTGGAGTGGAAGGTGAGTTGGGTTGTGTGGAAGAAATTAATAATGTTCCTTTTTGCAAAACAAAGTTAGCTGAAAGGATCAGGTCTGCCAGGTGTTTTATACAGCTAAGAAAAATACCTATGCAAAGCCTGAACCACACAGAACAGCATGAATTTTAATCAAAGGCACTGGTTAAGTTGTCATTAACTTCAGTGGAACTGGAGAACTGAGGAAACTGGAATTTTGCCTTCATCACTTGAGCTCAAATTAAACACTTGTAGTTCAGATTTATATAAGGGCTAGAAGAACTTCCACAGTCAAATCACTCAAGCTCTTTTTTTTTTTTCCTAAAGAACTTTACATAGATTTATATTTAAAAAATACATACATTTGCAGAACACTGTGGAATTAATTTTTAATTTTTTAAAAAATTAAAGTACTCCACCCCTTCAGTTAATCCATATGAGGAAGTGGGAATTGATATGCTCAATTACTCTTTGTACCATGGTCCCGGATGTCAGTTTTCTTAATCTTTGTTTTCTTCCCAATTATTTTGCCCATAGACCATGAATTGTAGCGTATCTCACAGACATTCTTTATAGAACAAATGGATTTCACTATTTAAACAGGTGTGGCAAGCTTTAAAGAAATACTTACATAGTATTATTTAATTTTAACAATACAAATAAAGCTCAGGTGACTGTGGCAAATTAATGAAAATTACTGAGTACAGCGGATGGGGTAAAATAATGGAACTATCTCCCAGGACGCTGAGTATCTGGAGGTGTTAGACTGCCTCCCCTCACAATCAATAGAGATGCAGCCTCAATAACTACGGTAGGCAGTTTATTAGGCTTTCTGATGGTGATAACCCTGGTCTCATCAAAGTTGTCATAAGCATTTCAGATAAAAAAGCGCCCTTGCCCTTATCTCAGAACATGGAAGGATATGGGAGGCCTTATCACAAGCAACTTCCCATAGTGCTGCCCGCTATACAAATAAAGAACAAAAGCAGCTGTGTTAGAGAGGAATTATAATCCGATATCAAAATGCTGGCAACAGCATGTAGCTGCAGAAATACTGCAGAAAACGGGAAACAATGAAACAATATTGACTTGTAGTATGGACAGAAACCTCGACCCAGCATAACAAAAATTGTCCTCAGTGTACAAGGAATCACAGCAAAAGCAAGGATGAGGAAGGGAACTGCAAGGAAAGAATGAGGAGATGTGCAGACACTTTATGCCTTCTGAAAGCCAACAGGCAGCAAGGAAGGAAGCAAGACAGGTTGGGTTTAAATAAAGCAGAGCTGAGCATGGAGGACCTGTCCAAGCTGACTTTGTGATATTGCCTTGTCAATAAGTGAAAGCAAAGGTTTTGCAAAAAAAGAAAGGTGAACTGGGCGATGTTGCACTAGAGCAAAAAAGCAAACACAATCCACACATCTCTTCAAGCTAAAGGGGGAAGGTGTGCACATCTGTAGCCATTCTGCAAGTAGGTTACTCTTGAGCAACACAAGGGGTGAATTGTGTGTACAATAGTACCTAGTGCCACAGCTTTTTGGCCTCAGTGAGCTAATGCGATACAAATTTTATTTAGCAAATGGAAGTTCGGGCACCTACTTGGAAGAAAATATCACTGTGTTGCCCTGTGTGCAGGTCTTTCTGCGCACGGCTATGAAGTGAGTTGCTGGCTTACGTCTCTGCCTCAAAACATTTATTCCACTCGTTTGGCAGAGCCAGAAAAGACAACTGTAGAGCAACCTCCCCCTAAACTTGAGCTTTCATTTTGTGAACACGACATCAGCACTGCAGCTAGCTGATCAAACTGCAAGCATTTTGGCAAAGTCAAAGTGCTGCAAAATGACAGGCCCTTTATCTTCTCCCTTTATCTTCTCTCTCCCTTACCCTGGAGACAAGCAAAAAAAAAAAAAGCCAGAACAATGCAGTTGGATTGGTTCATTTTCAGTCACCTGTTCCTTAAGAAAAGTTCTTTCTTCTAAAATGTGCAGCCCCAAAGCTGATGTCATTTATTGGCAATAAATATTGATAAGGAAAGAGAAGAGAACGCACATATATACAACCCTAGAGTGAGGAGTGCCTATCACTCCTGCCACTCTTCCTAAGGAACAAGAGGATTCTGGCTGGACAGAGGTAATGTATGCAGAATTTCATTTCAGTATTATAGATTTTATCCGTAAAGTCACTTGGTCAGTATCGACTGGGCACTGTGCTACAAAGGCTAAGGTAGTTAATATCTAAGTTGTACCAATGTAAAAGAAAATGTTTGCTTATAATAATCCCAGGGGAAGAATTTAAAAATAAATTATATCTTCTACTTAGAAAGTAAACCTTCCTTCTGTGTGAGTGAGAGATGGCTTCAATGAAGTTTAATTCCTATATTTCTTTAGATCAAAAGGTAACGCTTCATTCTTCAGATGCGAACATAAATGAATCCATTTCGCAGAGTGTGGTCAATCATGGGAAATGCTTTTCTAATGTAATTTGAATTATTTTTATGTTGAATTTATTTCACTTGAGTATTGGGATATACCAGTACAGCTGAACTCAGAATTCTGCCATCTAGAAGTGTTAACTGTCTGTCCCAGCTTTCAGGTATCTACGGTATTAAAATGTCCATTATATCTTACAGTATGCAGTAAGCTTATTGTGTTTTCTTAATGCTGAATTACTATTCCTTTTACAAAATAAACATTAAAGATGTAAACTCAGAGAAAGTAGAAAAAACTTATATCAAAGTAACTGAAAAGACAAATATTCCCACTCTTACAAACTTTCAAAGCTGATATGCCCCGAAAGCTTTATCAGCTGGCAGGAAAAATGCTCCGCTGACAAGTGAAGCACCAGGACTACACACGAAAAGCCTGGACTGTATTTTTCAAATAGAACTTTGTTGCTAGCTTTTTAGCTATAGATATAATTATTTTTTACATTCAATCAAATTTGCATGAAATTCCAGTTTTGAAGCAGAGCTACCTTAAAGTGCGTTGCTAGCATTTGTCTTTCAGAAGCATAGAAACGGTTTAGTGGATTGAATACTATTGACATGGAAGGATAATTGTATCTGGGAACTGTTGTCTTTTGACTTTGAAAGTAAAGCCAAATACATTTACTCCAAGGCCAGCTCTAAGGTTTATTATGTTTGATGTTTTTTATTAGATCTATTTACCTTGCTTGCTTCAGTCTGTTTTAAAATAATCCATTGAGCTCAAAATTGCTTTTTCTTGGGATTTTGCCACATCTTTACTCTTTACCAATTAAAAAGACATGATTTCCTGTATATCCTCAATAATACTAAGATACGTAACCATTGCTTCTTATGACATGTAGAAAAAATATCCCATGAATATGAGAGGTTTCGGAGTGTGTACACACTGTGGTGTTTGTTTCTATAATGCATCTTAGCAGCAAGAGGGCAATAGCCAACATTATTTCATGAAGGTGTAAGGTATAACTTGAGGGTCACTATTGCCATTTACTGGAGTCATTATAATGCTGATTTGATAAGGAAAAAGGGAGCAGGAAAGGAATGCAGACAGCAGGTGATGTGTTAAGTGCTGCATTAAAAAACACCAGTTCCCATTACGGATGATGCTTGCTTGAGCAGGACACTGATGTGACCCTACTGAACAAATTAATGGACTTTTTTTATACAAGGAGGCAAAGATGAAGGAAATGTTGCAAATTCAAGAGGGGCTTGATCCGTCTGTTACAAGAAACACACAACTTTACGCTGCTTACAGTCCCTTCTTCAATGCAAGGTGCAGCTCTCTCTCTGTAGGAGACAGTAGTGCCCATACACCACCACACACTCATTCCCACGGTTTCAGCACATTCCTCTGTATTAGGTTCCAACTAAAGTAACCTTCTGTGTGGCAGGCTTGACTTCGCAACAGTTTTGCATCTTGCTCACATACGACATTGCACCATAAACTTTATGCAACAGAGATTAATGGATTTTGGGGTTTGTTTGTGTTTTGTTTTTTTTTTTTTTTTCCTCTGTAGAGATGGATCTACTGACTGCAATCGTTTTCCTGGCTGCTTTGCTACACCAATCTGATGGAGAGGTAGGAGCATTCATCTATGCAAAAGAGCCATATCTGAGCACATTGTACAGATATCTGACATGCCATAGTCTGGTCTAGTGATCTCTAGAGCTTTAAAATTCAGGGTTGAAATTATTGTTAACACGTTAATATAACACAATAAAGAAGAACTCTTGGTTTTCTCAGATCTTTGCATTAAAATATTTCTTCTGCCTAGCAAAATATTCTTCTCTTCACAAGAATAATTTTAAAAATAAATTTTCCCCAAAAATAGTATGAACTGAAGCTATTCTAAAATAGTTTAGCTGACTATCAGAAATCTAGTCTTCACCTCTCCTTAGAGAGAATTAGTCTTGTAAGATGTAGGTATCTACTATGCAGACATTTGAACGTGAGCTATTCATCAAGATAAGGAATGAAAAGAAGTAAGTACTTCAGGGAGGCCAATCATCTCTTTCTTCAATAAATCTCAAATGAATTATGTCCTAAGTTGATAGTTTTCTTTACCTGAATATAGCAGCAGCCTAAAATAACTGGCTGAGATTTTATTTCTACCGCTGTAAATGTCTTAAGTTAAACAAGATATATGACACTTTGTGGGGTAGGTTCGGCTGCCCAAAATGTCTTAGCTCAGGTTGAGACTCTCCAGTATCAGAGCCATTCATGGGCAGTTGTACCGACAGCTATACCTTTCTGGAGCAACATTCAGATAGGACTGTCTGTGTATTGCCAATGGCATTAGGGGCCATTTTAAGCCACTGACTACAGACTTTAAAACGTAGAATTGAGCTCTGAAGTCAAATCAGTGGGATTCATTCCTATTTCTTGAACATTTCATAATTTAGTCTCTCTCATTTTACACTTTTCTCATTGGCCATAAATGCAAACTGAATGACTTTTAGATATTTACATCTATGGTATAGCTACGTAAAATTAAATAAGGTGAAGCAGTGCCTAAAAAAGAGACCACCACACCAATGGCGGAACTCATCTCACTGACTTAAGCATCAAAGCATTAATTGTCCAGATCTCTGTCAGGCACTCTCTACAAACAAAAGAAGGAGAAAGAGGTACTTGCAGGGAATGGTTTTTCCAGTCCTAAAAAGGAGCTCAGATTTGTGGGCTGAGCTACCTCTGCTCTCTCCAGTAATGACAAAGAGAGTGAAGGTGTCTAGCTTAGATTGAGATGTCTCATTTTCAGACATTAAGTGGGAAGAATATTTTCCCGAAGGATGTTTTGTTTTCCAACATAAGCATTGCAACTCTTTTTCTCTGCAAGGATTCATGACCTGACATCACTATGTATAAGACAATCTAAATCCTTCATTGCTTTCTTGACCTTAGGTATTTCAGAAGATGGCCTGCAAACAGCCTTAATTTCTGAGCCAGGCTCACAAACTTCCAAAGCTTACAGCTGACATGAGCTAGGGACCTTTTTAGTGCACACAAGAGGTGAAATCCCATCTTGAGATTTGGTTCCAGAGCTAAGCTTTCTCCATGTTTGGTGTGGAGACATCTGAAGGTAGAATTCCTACCTACAAATTTCTAAATAGAGTCATGTCTCCTAATGAAAAGTGCAGTCCAAATCAAGGAAGGAAGAAAAAAAAAATCAACATTTAAAGGAATAGAAAAACCCATATAGGAAAGTTGGGAATTTCCAAGAAGCTTTACTTTAACAAGAAGCTCATAATTTATCTCACTTATTAAACTTCTGAGAACTGAAACCTTCATTTTTATTGCTTTCCAGCTTTTTCAGTATAAACAAGTTTATCAGTATCAACAAATGGGCGATTTGTCCTTTCAAAACGAAAAACAGATCCTTGACCAACACAATGAAATACGGAGATCTGTATTGCCCACGTCCAGGAACATGCTGAAGATGGTAAGCTATGCATTGCAATTAGCCTGCTTTCTACATCATTAGCAGAGGATTGTAGCCTTCTTAAACAACCCATGCTCAGTGAACACAGAGGGCAGGAAAGGTGCTTTGGAACTGAGGTGAAAAAAAATCAGAATTTTGTCCCTTTGTTTCTGCAGGCTTAACGCTCAATTTTGCACACTTTGATGCTGCCAGCACTTGTAAAACCATTGCAAAGGTCTCCGGACAGGCCACAAGTGTTTGAAACCTCTCTCCTAACCAACATGTCTTAGTTTCTCCACTCAGAAAAACTCAATTAAGCAACATAGGAACCATTCCATGCCTAGGGTTATTTGTCTACAGGACCCATGAACACAGGTTTGCCCCAAACACATCTATTTATTGCTGTCAAACCTACGTTAACAGAACCTGCACAGTGAATCACAACCCCTTGCCTTATGTTTGTTCACTGCAGTAGACAGCAACAGCAAGCCTTTTCAGGGAGAGTATTTAAACCGGGGATAAGGTACAAAATGCAGTGATGGCCCTTGGATTATGGATAGCACTCTTTAGACTACGGAATAAGCAGCTCCCTTAGGAAAAGAGAAACACGTGCCCTGGATAAAGCAAAGAGTATGTAAAGTGAAGGTGGAGCAGGAGCACAAGCAGCAGCATGCTTCTGAATTACACATTTTGGGAAGGGGGCAAAAAAGAACCCCTAGATCTGCATAGCCATTTGTCCTCAGCTGAGCTTGCTCTGCCCATCACTGCTCCCATCCCTGTCACCCCTGATGTTCCTTGTTATCCCTGTCCCATGAGGAGATGAGCTGGTCTGTGCTTTTTGGTTAAGTCTACATGTGAGTCTTGCAAACACTCCCCAAGTTCAAAGTCCAGCTTGTGTCTATCACTACATCTCAGCTGCACCTGGGCTAAAAATCAGTTTTATACCACTTAGCGCGCTGCACCCTGCAAAGTTCACTCAGACACAAAGCCAAAAGAAAGCGACAGCATGTTATAAAATTCTTATTAATTGGGACCACCTGGAGATCAGGACTGTGTGACACTGTGCAGAGTAATCTGCTCTGCAACCTTTAAGAGCTGAAGAAATGTGCTGCCCATGCCCCAGTAGTGTAAACTGGCACAAACTCCTCTGCTTTCTGTTGAGGACCACGGGAGCACTCAGTGAACAAACCCAAGTGTCTCCCCATTTTTTTTTAATCTCATGGACTGCACTAACTTATCTGTGTTATGGACACTCCTTCCTTTGTGTCTTTCAGGTGTGGAGTGATAAAGCTGCCAAGGGTGCTCAGAAATGGGCAAATAAGTGTGCGATGAAAATCAGTCCGAGAGATCAGAGAGTCTTTAATGGTACGTGACAAATATGGAGCCTAAGCTGCTCAGTTAATGACAGTTTGCAGATGATGCCTACGCATGTGAACTAGAAAAAAAGGGTAACTTGTAATCTGTTGTAGAACATCTTTTTAGGATTATTGAACACAAAACCATCATCTTTGTCAGATAAATATGCTGAAAGACAAATTGTTGGAACTTGAGTGAGAGGGACGTTACATTCTTGCCCTACTTTTTTAATTTTCTTTATGTGTCTACTTTTGGCTCCTGCTGGAGGCAAGACAGCACAGTAGATCACCATGTTGGTATGACTGAACACAGACATTTTTGTGTAACATTTTGTAGTCAAATAAGTATCTGTGACTGAAAGCTTGCCAAAAGCAGAGTAACATTCCCTGCAGCTTTCATAGGATCAGGTGTACTGCCCTCTTCTTAAAATCACAGGGCAAACAGGTTGGCATTGTAGAAATTTTTTTAGGATGTAACTACACCCCCTCTGTCCTATCTCCTACCCTACAATTTGCTTCTCTCCTAAGTAATAAAATAGACTTACTTCTACTTCAGGTGTCACCTGCGGTGAGAATGTATTGCTGTCAACTTACCCAAGAACATGGTCTGAAGCAATTCAAGTCTGGTACAGTCAGTCCTCTAATTTCAAGTACGGATTTGGAGCAACTTCGAAAAATGTCAATGTCGGGAGCTATACTCAGGTATGGAGACAAACTGCAATGATATGCTTGAATTACAGGAGTACACTTAGGGCAGCTGGGAGAGATTAATCATCAGAAAAAAAAAGAAAAAGTCACTGTCATCAAACCATTTTCTGTCATTCACACTCTGATCCAAAGATGAATGATAAATTAAAACTCTTTTTCATCTAACTCTGAAGCAATGGAACTAGTATTTTGGAAGGACTGCCTAGAAAAGAAATATTATTCTGTAGAAAAAAAAAATCAATACCTTTAATTTAGAAATAAATGTTTTCTATATGGGTGTTGAAATACCCAATTAAGAAATGTCAAAGCAAAATATCTATGATGAAAATATTTGACTTCAAACTTTAGTGCCCTGCCAGAAAATGTGTTCAAAAACATTTGGAAACTGGAGAACATGGTTAACTCATTTTTCTATTTATTCTTTCTGACAGCTAAACTGTAAACTTAAAAACTAAATAGAAAAAAAAAAAAAAAACCACAAAAAACGCAAACCAGAACAAACTCAAATTATCTTCTGGTTCTGATATTTTGTGAGCTCTTTGATGAGAATGCAGTAAAACTTGACTCTGAAATAATGTGTTTATTTTTTGTTCTACAGATGATCTGGTACAACAGCTACCTGCTTGGATGTGCAGTTTCCTACTGTCCTAAGAATCAGTTCAACTACTTTTATGTTTGCAGATACTGTCCTCCGTATGTACCGCCTTTTTACTCATTTAACATGCAATCCTGGATATGTTTTAAAAAACTCCTGCTGTCCATTGGTCATGTGGAGGACAAAATTATTACAGTTTATTTTTACCATTTATAATTTTGAAAATACTGATGTGACTTGTGGGTTTAATATCAGGTTAAATAGCCATATTTGTTTTATTTCCCATTGAATCATATATTAGGGAAATTTTAGCATATGAACAAAGAAAGGTCTGTCTCTGTCGGAGTCAGGCATCATGCTCAAGTCATCCTATAACTTTGACCACAGACAAGAAAGTCAGATGCAAAGTGAAAGCAACAGTAAACGAATATTCGCAGAGATAAAGATCTGTAAGGTTATTTCCTTATAGGCCACAATCACTTAAAAGCCATTAGAAAAGCAGAACTAGGAAGCACAGAAGATTTTTTTTTAACTGATAATGTTATATAATGCAAACAATCAATTAATTTTCTTTCTCTGAACCTTATTTCCTCTCTTACTTAAAATCAAAGTTTGAATATTCTATGGCTATCTGAAACTAAAACATGACTGTCCATGAAAATAATTTTATCCAAAAACTTCTGGATGCCTTTCATTGTGATAAATAGCTTAAACTCTTGTTAATGGCTCAGAGCTGTACTTTGATCTTGTTTTGTGTTTTATTTCTTTCAAATTCCAGAGGAAATAAAGCAGTGCAAATTGCGACACCTTACAGAAGCGGACCGAAATGTGCAGACTGTCCCGGCTACTGTGACAGAGGGCTTTGCAGTAAGTGAATGTATTCTCCTACTTACAACAAACATTGTGTTACCTTCCATAATATCATTGCTTCTTTTAGCATTTTATTTTTGTGTAGCTACTTCTTGCTAAACTGGACAAATGATCCTAGAACTGCCCCTTTCATTTTCCTCCAGAAATAACAGTGATTAAATACCCCCACCAGAACAGGCACAATCTTGAGCAGGGGGGTTGGACCAGAGGACTTCCAGTGGTCCCTTCCAACCTCAACCACCCTGTGGTAAGGGGTTGCTGTTGGGCAATAGGTGCGTTACCACACCGTCAGTCTTCTGCTGCCCTCTTCTGGAAAGCTCGAGACAAAATGTCTTGATGTACATCTAAGGGCAGGAACAGATTGTCAGGTTTCCCACAGCCGTATGTACATGAAGATCTGTACAGACCCCTGGGTTCTGCAGGTTTCCACGTAGAGCAAGTCACAGCATACAAATAGACGGGACCTGTAAGATACCTGCATTCCCTTTTCTATAATATTCAAGAAATTTTAATAGCAGAGCAAAAATGCAAAGATTTTTATAGACATGAAAATTTGGAATTTTTGGAAAATGCAAATGTATCAGACCAGGACTTCGTTTTCAATTAATATTTCATGGTTTTGTTTCTCTCTCTTGTATTTTAGCCAATCCTTGCAAGTATCAAGACTTCTTTGGAAACTGCAGAAATCTGAAAATCTTGTTTGGCTGTAACCATTCATTGGTGAAGGAGAAGTGTCCTGCTACCTGTAGATGCACCACTCAGATCATATAATGTCCTGGTGGATGTGATTATAGCTGCTGTGAGACTGATTAGGAAAGAGTAGAACTCACTGTGACGTGTATTCACTCTCAGTGCATCAGCTCAGATCGACCTGTGGAACTTTTTTCTGAAATCTCACCATTACTCCAGTCCTAAACATGTCTAGCAGCTCAGAATAACCTCTGATGTTATTTTAGACTTTGTAGAAATCATGCTTAAGCTACTAATGGGTTACTTTGTGGTTTTCCTTGCAGTGGATCTTCCACTGATTCATTACTTTTTAATGGGAAACACACTTTTGAAAGACTTCAGGTTTTTTGCAAAGTATGTTAAATGCCACTTTACTTTCTTCTGTTACCTTTTCTTTGATTACCAATGGAATGTATTCCTGCTAATAAATACGTGATTTACGACCGTTTCACAAACAGAGCTTTTCATTGAAGTTATTTATAATGCAATTTTTTCATTTGGAAAACTCCTTACGGATATTTCAAGACTCTTTGATACTTCATGTGAGTGGGGATGAGGCAGAAAAAGAAAGACAAAGGAGGAAGTGATGCATTTTTTTTTGTATGGCCAAAATAAGAGACACACAGTGAATCTGCCAGTTTTTACTCTGCGGCCTAAACACAAGGCTTCTGACGTATCTGTGTATGCAGGTGATATATAATGTTTTTTCATATGGCACCAGCAGTCAAGAAATATGAAGCTTTTTAAAAGGATTCATACAAAGAAAGAGGTATATATGTCCCTTCCCATCCTCTCTATGAGTAAGTCAGTCCCACACTCACTTGGAATTCATATTGCAGCATGTAGAAAAAAATGCTGCTATTAAAAAAAAAAAAAAAAAAACAAAAACAAACAAACAAACAAAAGAAAAAAAACCAACATCAAAAAGGCAGTGGATCCAAGTCCCCAGAAATCCCCACCAGAATATCTGTTTTTCTCCAGAACTTCCCAGGAACTCTTTTAGTGCCAATTCCTAGCAGTGCAGACCTTTAGGATGCCTCTAACAGGATTAAATTTACCTGAAGGCTGTAGATGTGCCTTCTCCCACCTCTGCAGGCAGGCCACCAACCTGGGGGGAAGCTTAGCTGGAACTGCTGCAGGTGGTCACTGGACCATCTTAGTTTGTGTATTGCTTCTAGTGATACATTTCCTTGAGTAAATTTTTTCTTTCCTATCTTTCCAGGCCCTTTACAATGCAGGGCATGAGTTCAAAGGACTGCATATCTGTATTGACCCAGAACTGGGGACTTAGAGCAGTTGTGGCATTGTCAGTGGCATTGGCATTGGCCTTTCTGAACCATTTAGTGAGGGCCATTATTACAGTCACGCCTCTTTAGATACTGACAATATTATTATATTGATGAAACAGTGTTTCAGAATCATCTTACAGCTTTGGGTTTTTTAAACATGTTATAGCTTCTATCTGATCTTTATATTTCTAACTTTATAAAAAAGGTAGATACGGAGGAAACAGAAGCTCTTTGCTTAAGTTTTGATAGATGCTAAAAAATCAGCAAACATCTGGAACACCATTTTCTCACTGAACAGAGAAGCTCCTTCACTCTAACCTGCCCCCTGATACATCCTGGCGTCATGCAGGATGCATTAGGGTCTCCCACTGGACCTCCAGCTGCTCCTCAAGATGGGTGCTGGTCTCCCATGGGCTTCACATATACAAGCCCTGAGCAGGACTGATCCCACTTACCACCTTCCCTTCCTATTTTAGACCAGTAAAAATAATTTTCTCCGTAGGACTGCAATTCTGGTTAAAAACACAAGAGGGTGAACCATACCCAGACATTCAGCTGCACTTTTTTTTTTCATTTTGTAACCTGTATAAAGAGCTCCTCCTTTTACTAGAAATTAAAGTTCTGGGCCTACCCTGGACTGATTTTAACATTTGCTTGCACAGACTTTCTTAGCTAATACTGGATGTATAAATAATTACTACCTATAGAAACAGTTTGGTAGCAGTTTCTTCCTCTCCATTTTTTCATCCTGTCTCTGCTGGCCAAATTACTATCACATCAAAGCAATTTATACCGTCAAATTAAGGTAATTTATGGTTTCCGGGATATCAATGACTAATCCTGGTAGCCTTGATTTTCTGCCTGCCTGAAGATCAATTTCAACATAATGACTGTGTGCCACTATTTAAGTTTCCTACAAACACAGCAACGTTTGTAGAAAGTGTAATTCAAACCAAAGCTGAGTAAGAATTTCCTAAGAAACCTAGGTTTTCCTCAGAAAATACTAATATATAAATGCCCAGGTCTGCTACAGCAGGATACATAATTTTGGCAAAACTCTCAGGTGTTCTCTGGGATATTTTCCAAGGTTTAATTTCTGCTTGCAGCCAAGGAGGTGTGTGTTAAAAGTCCTTCCATGCATACACTTTCTCTTTCCTCCCTTTCTCTCTGGGCCAATAAATATTTAAAGAGGAATGCACTTATTGTCAGAGATTTCTGAGAGCTCTCTCCCCAGATAGGCAGCTTTTGTGCTCTCAATATCCAGCTATGGTGGGTTTTGAGCGTGGTACCGGCAGTAGCTGGAAGACACCTTCTGCATCATGAAGTGCAACCCTGGGGCATCATAGAATCATAGAATCATAGAAAGGTTAGAGTTGGAAGGAACCTTAAAGATCATCGAGTTCCATGTATCCTGCTTGGCTACTGCAGGGAATCCAGGCATTAACCTTCTTCCTTTCATGGGGAATTTTAAAAGATTCTGCTTCCTTATTGATGTGGAATAGAAGAAATAACAGGTGAGATGAAATGCTACCTGGATGATCCTGTTTCTCAATACAGACTTCAAGGAGAGCTTGGAACACTCCACTTAGTTGTTCATGTCCTGGGAAAGCTGAGTTATTTCTGAACATGAGTTTCCCATATGCAGGTGAGGTAAAAGCAATATGACATTCACTGAGATCCAGCATGTCAAATAACATTTTTCTCAACTCTCTGACTGATTTTTCACAAACGTTTTTTTTATACTGGTGCCCTGAGAGTTGTTTCCTTTGTGATACTAGCATATGTTTTTTGGTATGTGCTGAAGTTACATCTACAGAATTGTGCTACTTTTACGTGTAGCTCAGGCAAGAAGCGAGTAACACCGAGAATTTCTTACAGTTTCCACATTCCAGACACACTCACACGCATATGCTGAGAGATGATAAGAGAAACTACTATGGTACAAGTCTAAGTCTTATCTGTGGAGAATGATGTAAGAGCTCTTAGCAGCTAACTCACATGACAAGGACTTTAAACACAGAGTTTTGAACAAATGTTGTGAAGTAAATTTAGCAGTCTTACAGCTTGTGAAGAAAAAACATGTCTGATATTTAAAATGCACCAACTGCAGTAGTCACGTTATTTAATTTGGCTGTCTGAGAATCAGCCTCTGGGCTAAGCAAAATGGAAGGTGTTTCACTTTCAGTATCACAAAGTCTTGCTGAGAGTCATGGGCCTAAATTTTCTCTGTTTTCCCCAATCTATGGATATGACAGAAAGAAAAACGCTTCCATAAATCTTCCCTCATTCATGTCCTTAACTTATCACACCTACAATAACAGGTTAAGCAGATAAAGCTAAGACTTTATACTAAATGGAAAACAAGGGTTGGAAACCTTGACATTCCTTTAGAAATTTGTGTTGTCAGAATATCCAATTACTGCTCAAGAAACAAAACTGTAGCAAGATGCCTGAGTAAGAGCAAGCACCAAAAGGCCATCAGAGCAGGGACAGGATGAGGATGTTCCCCGCCCCTGGGTCGCTCACGTTCTTCTGGGACAGGCTGCCAAAAATGGGATTCCTCCAAGTGTAAAGGCCACAATTAAACTGTGAAAAACAGGAGGCGGACTTTCTGATTAAGAAGCTACTTGACAGCTACTGTCTCCGCTCTGGGCTGCAAGCAAGACATTTAACCTCCATGCTTCAGTCTCACCGACTGCAACACAGAGATAAACTGACACAGTCAGGGCAAGGAAGATTAATTAGTGAAAGCTGAGAAAGAGCCTATGAAGCACTAAGACCTGTTAATTATAATATCACATTTGGTAGCCACACCTCCAGTATAATTATATCTCAGTTTAACCACAAGTCAAGGCGACACGGGGCAGCGGGAGATACAAGTGAGGAAACGACATTCCCTCCAGCACCGACCCACCAGGTGGTGTTGGAAGGTTCATGAGCTGGTCACTGGGCAAAATCGTCTGCTCTTGGGTGTGTGCAATGCAGCCATGGGACTGTTCCCTAGGACTAACAGATATTCTGACACCTTCATAAACAAGTCTTGAAAAAAGACAATTTTTAGGAAAAGTTGAGGTAACAGATTGGCATGGAAATAATCTTCCATGCCTTAAGGAAATGACCCATGTTCACTGTTCATTCTGTTGCTGATGGACAACCCAGTGCTTAACACGTGTAACTGAAAATGACTCTTTAAAATGCTTATTGTCAGATCTTTTGGTTTTTCCACAGTAATGGAAATGATCATTTCAAACTGAATGACATTTTGCTCTTTCTGTTTTGCATCATTAGCATTCCTCTGCTTTCTTCTCTTCTCCCACTTCTGCATAAAGAAATGGAAGTAAAGAAGGAAAACCCAAGCTGCCAAACTAAAATCAAATTAAGGTTTTTATTTGTTATGTTGACAAATATGAATGAAACACAAGATTTTTTGTTTTATTCACTGACTTTAAAACAACAACTTTTATTTTATAGCATGAATAACCATTCACCTATCTTCTTTAAAAAGTCCTTTACCAATGTAAACATATTCCAGGAACCTGTACTGCAGATAACGAAGTCTATGTTAAACCATGTTATTTTTATTTAGTGATATGTAACATTCTAGGTGCAGGCACATATGATAACTCAGGTTTCCCACAAACTGTTACCTGAACGGTTAAAAGCTGTTTGCTTTGACGAAAGTTGAAATGTAGCCCTTGTGATTTTTGCACAGGATCGAAACAGTGAGGAGTAAGGGAGAGTTTCTAAGTACTACTGCTTCTGAAGCACAGAAATTGCACAAAACCAGTATTTCAAAGCAAGAGTGGATTCACCTCTTGGGCAGATGTGGCTGTGTAACTCTGGCCATATAGAATCATAGAATTACAGAATCATCTTGGTTAGAGGACACCTTTAAGACTATGGACCATTAACCATGGACCATTCATATGGACCATTCAACCATTAACTTAACACTGCCAAAACCACCACTAAACGATATCCCCCAGCACCACGTCTACATGTCTTTTACATACTTCCAGGGATGGTGACTCCATCACTTCCCTGGGAGCCTGATCCAATGCTTGACAACCCTTTCAGTGTAGAGATTTTTCCTAATATCCATTCTAAACCTCCCCTGGCACAAATTGAGGACCTTTCCTCTTGTCCTATCACTTGTTACTTGGGAGGAGACCAACCCCCACTTGCTACACCCTCCTTTCAGGGAGTTGCAGAGAGCGAGAAGGTCTCCCCTCAGCCTCCTTTTCTCCAGGCTGCACAACGCCAGCTCCCTCAGCCTCTTCTCATAAGACTTGTTCTCCAGACCCCTCACCAGCTTCGTTGCCCTTCTCTGGACACGCTCCAGCGACTCAATGTCTTTCTTGTAGTGAGGGGACCAAAAGCGAACACAGTATTTGAGGTGGGGCCTCACCCGTGCCGAGTACAGGGGAAAAATCACTGCCCTAGTCCTGCTGGCCACACCGTTCCTGGTACAGGCCAGGATGCTGTTGGCCTTGGCCACCTGGGCACAGGCTGGCTCCTATTCAGCCAGCAGTCGATCAAGACCTCCAGGTCCTTTTCTGCCAGGCAGCTTTCCAGCCACTCTTCCCCAAGCCTGTAGCGCTGCATGGGGTCATTGTGACCCAAGTGCAGGACCCGGCACTTGGCCTTGTTGAACCCCATACCATTGGCCTCTACCCATTGATAAGATGGAGAAGACTTTCATCCCTCATCTAACGAAGTATCAGAAAACATAAAAATGTCTCTTTTTTTTTGAAGTAGACTCCTAAATTAGTGTTTTGTTTTTAGGAGTGGTTCCTGTACAGGTATCACTATTTCTTATGTCAGGAAACGTTTCTCAATGTATTGGTTACTGCAAGTGACAAAAAGCTTTTTTTTTCCTTCCTTTTTTATTTTACAGGGAGTAATGCATTAGTAATGCAAAACTGTGTTTGATTAAAAGGAATAAATCTCAAAGAGAACTGAGCTTTCATATGAACACTTAATATCCTGGAAATCTGTCACATGGAACAGTTTAATCATTCAGTTTAACCACAAGCTCTAGATCTCCTTTGCAGCATTCATCCACAATTTGTGGCTTACCCACAAGCCCCCTTGAATTTTTTTCACTCCTACACTTGACTCTATACATACTTCCTCAACCTGATGAGCAGCACAAAATACACTACTGTTGAAGCACAGTCTGAATGTTAGAATGATTTATGTGAATATTTTTGTCAACTCAGAGGTGTGAAGAATTCTCACCTTCTAACATTTGTGTTCTGGCAGAAGTTCTACTGCACAGAAGCTTATAGCAGAAAAATGTGTCCTTCATCAGAGATTTTTATTTAATACTGGAAATGTTATCAAAAAAGCTCTTTGGCTGCTAAGAGCTGTCTATCCAGCTAGGAAGGAGTTGGCAGGATGCTCCACTGGTGTATGAATGCAGACTTCTCATCTACAGGTAGACTAACTCAAAGTCAAGTTCTGTTTTCACCACCTTGATCGATAAGGTCTAATGATAGAAGATTCTAGCCATAAATTTTTCCAGTAAGTAGAAGAGCCTAATAATTGGTTGTGACAATGTATGTTAGAGCGAGTCAGTTAACATCTGGTAAGGTCCAGATAAAGATCTGGGAGCCCTTAGTTTTCACATGCTCTAACTCTTCTGGCAGTGTAGGGACAGCATTCTTTCTCTTGGTTCCAGGCAAAATCTGGGTGTCTGAGACAATGGCAGGAAATGAGGCAAACAACTCACGTCTGAAAGTTTGGTAAATCTGGACACATTTTACTCACAAGCTTTTCCAGATCAAAATCAGGCTTTGAGTCTCCTCCCTGCTATTTTTTCCAAAGCAGGCACTATTGTTGTGACTTGGTGGTTATCTGGCAGGCTTTCCTGGAATTCTGTGGTTTCGTGACTGTCCAGAGAACTGTTGCTGCAGGTTAAAGAGTTTTATTTACCACTTTCTGTACCCGGAGGAGGAAGCTCAACACTTTCCCCTTCTCCTTCCTCAGGTACCTATACTGAGTGGACTTTTGCATGCAGAAATGGTGCTATCCAGTACATTCGTGTCTCAGCTAAACCCTATTCCTAGCAGATATTAAAGCAGCCATTGTTTAAAATACTTATTTATTTTTATTATATATTTCCCTTTAGCTATAAATAACAGGCACGGGACCATGTGTTTATCTTCAGGACGTGTGAGGAGTAGTTATGCCTAAAAGGCTTTTTCAAAGCCTATTGGAGAAAATGGAATGAGTGGGTCTAATTGATACCGGTCAGTGACACAAAAGATGGGACATGTTTCATTTGCCAAAACATACACCCAAACTTCTCACTGCCATTCATGGTGAATTTTCTCATAAGTCTCCTTAATATTTTAATATAGTACTTTACATTGAAAACACAAGAGTAACCTGACCAGGTGTCCTGCAGTCCCAAAGGAGACTTCTCAAAAGACAGGTTGAATATGATTGCTCTCTACAAACATGAGAAACATTAAAGAAAATACAAGAGCTGCTTGAGCTACCAGATATTTTTATTACAAGAAAAAGATATATGTATTAATAAATTTAGTGAAGAAATCAGTTTCTAAGCATTAAAACTGGAAAGGTCAGCAGCAGCCTTCCAACTGAATGAAGAAGGACACAAAAACTTTACATATAGAGGACAAAACATTTATGGAAGGGATTGTGTGATAAACTACCTACAATTCCAGGAAAAGTCCTCAATGACCTAAAAATTCCCTGTGTTCCTAAACAGACAAATGCTCAGTGATCAGAGAGGTAAAAATGTCAGTCACAATAACGTGCTGGAAGCAGCCATCGTGCTTCTTCCACAGATTGTCACGGCTGAGCGTCATGGGGAAATCCACTTATAAATGGGAAAGGAGAGAGGAGACAATGGAAAAAAAAAAAAAAGAAATATATAAAGAACCAGGAGGGAAAAGTAAAATGAAAGCAAGCAGTAGGATGTGAAGGCAGGCAGACAAACCATGGTATAAAGGAAAGGCCATCCAAAAATGTATGAAGTTTGCTGGACAAGTAAAAATCACCAGAAACATGAATAACCATCCAAGCCTAATATTTAATAATGGGCATCGAGGAGGTTTTAAGGCACTGAGGGCATTTATATGCTCTAATAGCTCTGACCAGTCTCCCTTGAAGCCTCTCCCACCACCTGCACATGGTCCCAGGAGCCCCTTTTTGGCTCAGTCTGTCTCATCTCAGTGTATCTATCTCAAGTGTTATTTTTTGCCCTGCCTCTTGGATGGGCCTTGGACCATCATTTATGTAATCAATAAGCATAAGAATAGGTGTTTTTGAAATACAGCATCAATCCAGACCATTTTTACATGACATTGACCATAATATGTCATAAACCAAGCTTAAATCTTTGGAGCTTGGATTATTCCAGTGACCTCACACTAACAGTCATTGCAGATCTAGCTAGAGAGATCAGTTGAACAAACCAGTAGAAAAGATTGTTATCCAGCCCTATACGAGTTATTTAATGCTGGTAAGCAGTTGATTTAGTTGTGCCTAGAAAGTGTCTGAGAAGAATGTGACATCGAATGAGCTGTGGCGTGAAAACTTGTATCTTTCACAGGTTGGTATGAACACTTCAGAGATTGGACTTTTCTACCGAAATTATTTTTCCTTATATGCCCGTGTTTATTTGCTCTCAATACATTGTAGTACCTCCAGTGTTGGCTTGTCCCGGAAGGGGTGCTGTATTTCAGATAGTAAGTTGGGTTGCAGTTGTTCATTGAATTTGTGCTTGGTCAATTGCAAGGAAATAATAAATTCATCTTGTCATTTCAATAGCACAGGACTACTTCTGGTTATTTGGTGATTTAGTACCTACTTCCTGGTAACTCAAAAACAGTCCTGTAAATTAATTATGGTCACAAATCATGTCTTCTATTTGGTCAGCATTCAGACTACAAACAAAGAAGTCCCTACTTGCCTAATATTCAGACAACTGAAGGAGATGTTAGTTGTACATAGGAAATACAAACAATATGGGAGTTTCTTGTAGGAATTTTTTATGTGTTGATTGTTCTACCTACATTTGCAACTTGTGCCAAGGTCGTACTGATTAGAACTTGTGGATTAGTCTTAACACATGTACAAAATGCACAGTTTATGTTGGGTTTCAACTTGTGGTGTGGCTCACAGTTTACAGCATTCATCGAGTCATCGAAATCAGATATTTACTATCTCTCTGTCTTGACGAATCCTCATGTCAGTCAGACCAATTATTTCATGCATTGCCACTAAGTGGTACCTTGCTGCTGTGCCACTAAGAACGTTACAGCTCGGCTTCCGAGAGGCTGATGCTTATATAAATTATGAAAGTGCCACACATGGCAGGAGGTCTTATGGGATCAGCTCCCTGGAGCCTGTTTCCTACAGACTCAGTCTACAGACACCCTCTCTGAGCTGGCTGCTATGGATGGATTGTTGTACAAAAGTAGCACTGGGAGCTATATTAGCTAGGGAAATTGAAGCTAACACATCATTTCATTGAGGAAAATTCCCTGACCACCTTCTTTGACTCTTCATGCATGCATTGTAGTTATTACAGCAAACTTAGCATTATGTAGCTCACTTAAGATTTGTGTACTCTGCAAGATTTAGCAGAGAGAGAAGTACTTAACCTTCTCAATAGGAGGGCATGATGAAGTGGAAGAGATGGGAGCAGGCCCTCTTGCTGAAACAGAAAACATGCCAATTTTCCTGCAGTCATCATTCCGGTGATGTGGCCTTTCCTTACAGCAAATGCAGCACACAGGACCTTTGCAGGCATAGCACAGCGTTGTACTGGGCAAAACTGTAACTGTAAAAGACCATCAGGGGCAAAAAAAAAAAAAAAAGAAAAAAGAAAAAGAAGATTTATAAAGCTGAAAGGGTTTTATCTAGTTTTCAACAAACAGGGAAATGGAAATCACACCCAACATTTACAGATAATGGAATAGACATCTTAAAACTCAGAAACATAAAAAAATGGTAAAAAACTTGATATGAGGAACAAAAGTTCCCGGGCCACAAGAAAGGGATTGTAAATCAACTTGTCACAGACCAGACAAAGAGGTGTATATACTTACCATTGCAGTTACATCACCTAATGTCATAGCTCTCTAGAGTCACTAGCTCTCAAAAGCACTTTTTTGGCCATTATTCCTCACAGGGAAACAGATCCCCATTCAAGGGCAAATTGAGGCACCTAAGTTGATCATCTAAATTATTTAAGTGGTGCATGTGATCTGTGCACAATCCCTGAAATATATCTTGTATATGTCTAGAAAATACTTTCTTCAGTGTGGCATTTGGAAGCAAGAAGGAAGAAAGAAGGGGTGGTGATGGGGTGGGGTAGGGAGGGTTAGGGGAAGGCACTGTGTAAATGAAACTGTTAGAGAAGAAAAGAATTGGTAGAGAAAATCCATATTACTCAGTAGGAAGGATGAAACTACTAAGGGAAATCAGCATGTTACAGAATCTGCACAGATTCACAGATGATCAGGACTTTTACCTGGAGCTGAAAGTCCACTTAAATTTTATCTCAACTGATAGATGAACATAGAAGAGGTTGCTAGAAACTACTTTGAAGACTCCTTTGTGCATAATATGATCTTCATGTAAAAGGTAATTCAGAAGAACACATAACTTCCTTGACACTGGAAAACAACCCTGCAAACTCCATGCTGCCAATGACTTTACACCTAGCACAGCTAAGAAATCCTGTAAACAACATTGAAAAATAATTAATTTTAGGTGCCTCTTTCCCTTTTTCTTTTTTAACAGTACCTCCCACTCCCGAGTTTCTACCAAAGCCTTTGCTTCATTAGAATAAAGCTTTCCGTTTCCATTTAAAACTTGTCCTATGTTCTGGGAGATTTTTGGTGTGATTAAAAAGAATGTAACAAGAACACACTGAAGGCAACAAATGTGAATCAAGTGATGTTGTAGAGTGTCTGCAACCCAAAAGAAACTTAGAGATTGCCCAAATTGACCTGCACCTGTATTTGCTGATTCCAGTAAGGAAAGCTGTATCGTGAAAGGTCAGTGGGGAACAAAGGACTTCTCAGTTTCCCTGACAAGTGCCCTTTCCTAGTGCTCTTCTGGCTCTTCTTCTGCAAAGAGCAGAGTGAACACAAATACAGGGGTATTCACAGGTCCAGACTGGATTTTGAAATCTAGAGTCCTCAGTAAGGAAAGACAACTGAGATGATACATTGCCATGTCTGAAGTCATCTCCTTGTGCTTTTTCAGAGGCTTAATACCTGCTTGCCTTTAGAGCAAGACTTGAGTAAGGGCCTTCACACTGGGAGGAACAGCATCTCTGTAAAAGGCACCTCAAGTGCCCAGATACGATTAAGCACAAGGACTGATGGGGAGCAAAAGAAACACTTCTGTCAACACAGGAAAGGACAATAGACATGATTCATCACTAACATCACTTGCAAGTAGCATCCGAGACTTAAAGCATTCATCTCCCTTATACACAATAGCAAGGATGCTATATAAGTAATTCTTATTGCTTTCTCAGGATAATAGGTAGAGCTTTAAGGTGTATGTAAAGCATCCATCTTGCCTGAGGTAGTCTGTGGGAGAATGGCTAGCTGAGAAGGGTCACGTAGACATGATCCAGCTGGCCGAGCAAAAGCTTGAGAAACATCGGATTCAGCCCCCGTAACTACTGGGCTGGTAAAGACACCTCGTCCTTGACTATAATTGTTGTAAGATAACAGAGAGGTTGCAGCTGCTCAGGCATGGGAAAAGAGGATGAAAGTAACTGTAAAGAAGGAACCAAGGGTGGAGTTGATCTTTCTAAGAACTAACCAATCATGAGCTTAACTTTTGTAATATGTATGAGCTAATTATGTTAGAACATAAAAGGCCACTGTGTGAATCAATAAACGAAGCTTGCTGATCACTCATATTGAGTGGCCCTGTCTTCCCTCCGTCGCGACAAATGGCGCCCGAACAGGGACCCTACAGAGGGCTGAACCTGCGAGCCACGGTCAACGGAGTCTCAGTGCTGGTCCTGTAAGCAGCGCAGGAGGCGAAAGGGATTAAAGGAAAAGGTCCCCGCGCCCGAGAGCGAAAGGGATTAAAGGAAAAGGTCCCCGCGCCCTGGAGCACCTATAGAGAGTGTCCTGCCGGCTACGCGCCGCCGAAGTCTGAAAGGCTGCAACAGCGCGCTGACGAAGGTATGAATAGACAAGCGGCGTATGATTTGCTCAAATGCTTTTTAGAAAAGCGGAGCATTTAGGGTATAGATAACGAAGGTATGAACAGACAAGCAGTGTACAATTTGCTCAAATGCTTTTTAGAAAAGCGGAGCGTTCAGGGTATAGATTGTAAAAGGGAGTTGCCTGGGTTATCAGCGTATGGAGTAGCGAGAGGTTGCTTTGATAATCCAGATACGGTTTTTGAACACGAGGAATGGCGTAAATATGAGGATAAATTGTTTGACGAAGTTACATGCGATAATAAATCAGCCAAAAAGTTGATAAAGCCATGGCGGGCAGTCACTAACGCCCCGTTGCAAACCGAGCTGAGGAAAAAAAAAACAAAAAAAAAAAACAAAAAAAAAACAAAAAAAAAAAAAAAAAAACAAAAAAAACAAACAAACAAAAAAAACAAACAAACAAAAAAAAAAAAACAAAAAAAAACGGAGAATCCCTTCATATATGGGTATTAAGCAAGGAAGAGAGGAACCATTTGGTCTATTTATAGATCGAGTAGCAGACGCCATACAGGCGGCCGGGGTGCCCGATTATCTCAGAGGCACTATACTAAAGCAGTGTGCCATACAAAATAGTAATCCGGCCACATGCAACATCTTGGCTACATTGCCAGGGACATGGACTATCGAGGAAGGACTAGAAAGGATGGCTCAGGTACCGGTAGGGCCACAGGCAATGTTAGTTGAGGCAGTAAAGGAACTAGGGAATAGTTTAAAGGAACACGCGCAGGCTACGCAGAGTCAAGTTCTTGCAGCCCTTGCTCCTTTGCAAGCCTCCGTTCAACTATTAAATGCTAGTGAATCATCTCGCCCACGATGCTACCGTTGCGGCGCTGCTGGACACATCAGACGGAACTGCAACGCCGGCTCAGTATGGTGCAGAAACTGCCGGTCGGACAACCACAATGAGACTGCATGTCGCGCTTCTAAACCGGGAAACGGACGATTCAGCGGGAAAAGCCGCCCCGCGCTGACACAAAAAGCGGCTGCATATCCGGCAGCACTCAATCCCTTCAGCTCAGACCAGCCACAAGCGGAAGCCTCGGCTTGGACCTGGCAACAGCAGTAGATTGTACCCTGTTGGACTCAAAGCCTGTCAGCATTGCTACTAGCACTCGGGGACCAATCTGTATCAATGGACAAGCTGTCGGAGCACTACTTATAGGTCGTTCATCGGCCACCATGCTGGGACTTAATGTGTTGGTGGGACTGATTGATAAAGATTACCACGGTGAGATCCAGATCATGGCCCACACGTTATTTCCACCGCTCTTCATCGCTAAAGGCACCAAGGTGGTGCAATTAATTCCCCTACCACATCTTGCGGGAGCCCTTCCACCACTGCAAGAGCAGCCACGAGGGCAAGGAGCCTTTGGATCTACAGGACAAATGGCCTTACTAACTGTCGGCTTGCGCCAAAGGCCACAACGCCCGGTTGCTGTGCAATACGCCAACCTAACTATATCACTTGTTGCTCTTCTAGACACTGGCGCTGACATTTCCATAATCAGCACGCATAAGTGGCCGGCTCAATGGCCGACCTACGCGAGCAGCGCCACAGTCGCGGGAGTAGGAGGATTGACCCTTGCTCGCAAGTCACCCCTTCTACGATGGACCATAGGGGACAAGGTACCATCTGGGTTCCCAGCCGTTGGGTAAGGCCTGCCATCGACCACCCTGAAGTCACCGCTGAAGGTGACCCGACTAATCACCATAAACCAACGGACTGAGACCGCTGCGCCTGAGTGTGAACCACGAGGTCGCAAAGACAGAAATTAATTGTATAGTCTGTGGGGTCTGTAACCCCTAGGTATTATGTGCATGCTATTTGCTTAGAAGTTGAAACAGAGAAAATGGTTAATTTAGGTATAGAAAGCTTTATAGTAGTTGCCTTAGTTGTAAGCATAAGAGCCATCCCATATAGCGAGATGTTTGACCCACGAGAAAATGTGTGGATAACTTTAGCTCGATCACTCAACACGACCAGCTTTTGTGCAAGCCTAGCAACACCCCGCTCCCCATTTACTACGTGCCTTATAGGGGTGCTCTTGGAGACTGGTTGGGTCTGTCCGGATGGCTGAGAAACCTTTTACAGACAGGATTGCTAGTCTTAATCATTGTACTAATAGCGTTGCTTTGTGTGAGTTGTGTTGTCTTGTATGAAAACCCTTGTGTTACGGATGTTTAACCAAGCCTGTGTCATTCAAAATAAAAACGGGGGAATTGTGGGAGAATGGCTAGCTGAGAAGGGTCACGTAGACATGATCCAGCTGGCCGAGCAAAAGCTTGAGAAACATCGGATTCAGCCCCCGTAACTACTGGGCTGGTAAAGACACCTCGTCCTTGACTATAATTGTTGTAAGATAACAGAGAGGTTGCAGCTGCTCAGGCATGGGAAAAGAGGATGAAAGTAACTGTAAAGAAGGAACCAAGGGTGGAGTTGATCTTTCTAAGAACTAACCAATCATGAGCTTAACTTTTGTAATATGTATGAGCTAATTATGTTAGAACATAAAAGGCCACTGTGTGAATCAATAAACGAAGCTTGCTGATCACTCATATTGAGTGGCCCTGTCTTCCCTCCGTCGTGACAGTAGTCCCTTTTTTTTATCACAACTGGCCCTCATGTAAGGGAGAACGAACCCCGTTATCTCTTGTAAACAGCTTTCCTGCAACTTCGGGATACACCTCAACCACAAGCATCTGCTTCTGCAGTTTGTTTTTTCTTTGCAATGCTCATGCAATAAAAGCAGAATATGAAAGAGTGACATTTTTAAGCCCACCGTGCTCCTCTTTGACAAGGTGCGCTTCAGCCAAACACAGATTAACTGGGTGTAATTCTCTGGCCTATTTTATTTAGAGGGGAGAATAAAAAGACTGAGTAATTCCTTCTAGTCTTAATCTCTCTCAGTTCTTGTGTACTGGAGTTGTCTAGTAATCAAGCAAGATCTTCGGTACAGAAGAAAGTCTGTGTTATTTCAAATGGAAAAATAAAAGTTACTTCAGCAAGAGACCCTGTAATAATGAAGTAAACTAAACCACCACCTATCTATTAAGCTGTGATTGCTTTGTGTCCATTGCGTTTCCTTCCTTGTTTGATGAACATCAACTTAGTGTTCCCTGTAATAAATTTTTAGTGGTGCCTTAGTGACCTTATTTTCCCTGCATTTGTAAGAAATCAGGTCAAAGGCTGGCAGGGGCGACATGGATCCAGTGAAAACAATCTTCTTGTGGTTACCTAGAGAGTCAGAAAACACACTTATTGTCACTTCCCTCTTCAAGTTGAAGGAGGTTATTTAAGGACTGCATGGATAAACTGCAGTTACTTGGCTGAGCTTTCAGCTTGAGGTTAGGTAGGTGTTTGCTGACTCAAAGCATCAAGTTAATGTTTGGTGAAAAAACTCTTCTACCTTGACACCAGAGAAATGGGATAAATGTCAATGTTCTCAAAAAAACTTATTCAGCTCAAGGTTCAGGAGGTTCAGAAATACTTCTGTCACTGTGTGCAGGCAAGATGCACCTTATCCTACATTTCTGGTCTCTGTAGCTATGTCCACAATAAGAGCATACATCAAGAAGTAGCTTAAAGATTGGCATCCACCCAAGTCATGCTCCATAAATCCACATCATAGCTCAGACTTCAATGAACTGAACTCAGGGCTTTAAATAACATCAGCCTCTTCTGCAGACACATCTGTTCTATTCTAAGAGGCATCCTGGAGCTCATTTGAGCCTGTGTCAGCCATCAAACGTGACCAAAAGAGCACTGAGTGTCAGATCCTTGCATTTACCTGGCCTATTTGGCCTATTTTAGGTATTTTCCTTTAAGATGAAAACAATTGCTCTTGGAAATTTCTATTTCTTTCTTCTGACTTAAGAGGGAAGCATTGCTGGTTAGATCAGATACAGAAATATATAGCAAATGTCTGGTCAGGTGAATGCCACTCCTAATGATGCTTGAGGGTATTCTGTAAGAAGATTATGAAATGCAGCTTTTTTTTCATTCTTTAGGTAAGGATGCTGCTCACACTACTCCTTTATGTCTTATTGTTATTTGTCTGGAAGCTTGAAAGTCTGCCACAATTCATTTCGTTCACATTCAATTCAATTCACATTCATTTACATAAAGGTTGTGATACCTCACCATTTCATTTTTCATTCAGGTGGAAAGGTAGGATGACAAACCCAACAGCCATTTAAAATACAAATACCCAGAGTTAGTTAGTAGATCCAAGTGTGCAACAATACTTATCTAAGAACACCCTCACTTCTTCCATTGTATTTATAGCCATGATGATTGGACTGAAGCTAATAAGGAGACGCGAGGGAATTTCCAAGGCACTGAAGACCAGCAGCTCAAGATGTGTGCATTTTTGATTGCCCTATGCAACAGTTGGATGGACAGGTAAAGACTGCTGGCCTTTGAAATGAGATGTTGTAGGTGGCTGTACCCCATCACCTGGTGAGCTTGTGTCAGAAACAAGACAATCAGGAAAAAAGATAGGAATGATAGACAGCTATTGACACGGCAGTTGCTTCAGCTGGGAAATATGTTAGGACAAAATGCAGGACCTACAGACTTTCTCCTATGCAAAGTTTCCACTGTGATGAATACTCTTTCAATATAAACTCTGTGTGTCTCTGTGTGCATATGTTTATGTTGCTGCATGTAATTTAAAATTTAAAGTAATAATATTAGAGAAAGTCCTGATTGAATGAACTTGACTTGACCCATTTTAAAATTCAAACATTTATTAAAAGGTGCTTTCTCCAATAAGTGTTCAACAAGGAGCTTTTTCTGCACCCCCAAAAGGACTTAATATAAGGATTGTACATACATCATGTGAGACACTCACTGGGGAAAACATTGTGTAATGAATAACACAAGATATAAATGGCTGAGCTATGGGTAAAAAACAATGAACTTTACTCATGATTTTGTTCTTTTTTAATCACTTCCTGTGTAAATGAAGGAGCTTGTAGGTCCTTACAATCAAATATTGCTCTCCATCTTATCCTGTGGTACAGCAAGGATGAGCAATAGCTTTTTTAACAAAGCTCTGCTTCCTCTCTTTGAGCTGTTCTAATGAAATACAGTCTCTACAAAGAAAAAAATACGTATATGCTTATTTTAGCTTTTCCACTTGCAAGTTTGATTCTGTGATAGACTGCTATGTCCTTCTTGCTAAATAATTTGGTTTCCGTTCCAAATCCACAGACCCATTTTCAAGGATAAAAAGCTGAGATCATTTTAAACTTGGTTTGAATAGTGGTCTAATTCTACCTTTACACTAGAAAATGAACGGTGCCAGGGCTTTTATCCTCCCTAAGATTACAACACAGTGTCAAGCGGACTTAGTTCAGGAGTTACCAGGAACAGGGCAGTGTTCCTAAAAGGCGCCTGGTGTCAGCCACCCCACTTGGCAAGCTAAAGATTGACAAATACGTGAAGTGCTCTCGGAAATGGAGAAAAGGCCATGGCACTGCCTGGTATACTAGTATAGATGTATCCTAAAAAAAACCCTGAATTCTTTAAATCTCATAGCATGTGAGCACATTTCACGGAATCACGGAATTGTCAGAGTTGGAAGGGACCTCTAGAGCTCATCTAGTCCAACTCCCCTGCTAAAGAAGGATTACCTAGAACACATTACTCAGGACTGCATCCAGGTGGGTCTTGAATATCTCCAGAGAAGGGGACTCCACAACCTCCCTGGGCAGCCTGTTCCAGGGCTCTGTCACCCTCACTAGAAAGAAGTTTTTCCTCATATTTGAATGGAACTTCCTATATTCCAGCTTGTGCCCGTTGCCCCTCATCCTGTCACGGGGAACCACTGAAAAGAGCCTGGCTCCATCCTCCTTCAACCCACCCTTTAGATACTTATAAGCATCTAAGCATTTTCCAACAGTAGTCTCACCAGGAGAACAGCCCAAGGTAACATCACCTGCCAGCATCTATGGATTACACTGATTTTTATACCCAAGGATTGACACAGCACTTTCTTGCTGTATCCTGGCACTACTACTACATGATCTAGAACATAGTCTATTATTGCAATATCATGCCTATTTTTAATACATGTATTTTTTCATGAGGTAAAGGCTCCTACTGTACAATTTTGGCCCATCTTCTGAACACTGGATTAACAGTGGCCAACTTACTCAGTAACACATCAATGAAGTATTTTATCCACAAAACTTTTAGGAGTCAATATCAATTTTGACAAGCAAAGTGAAGCTCAAGAACAAGTGATCATCCAGTAGTAGTCTAAGTGAAATTTAATTTACTCCTTCATTCATGAGAAAGTTTAGAAACTGAGGTTTTTAAAACCATTTAAGAGATGTGGTCTCTGACCTATTTTCATTGTATGAGCTAAGGGAAATACAAAAACCAATAATTAAAAATGAAAAATTGAGCTGTTTTTTCAAATTCCTCTTTTTAATAATTTACAACTTTATTTTTTAACAACTAGGAAAATCCTTTTTTCTTATGAAGAAGTATAATTATTTTCTTTTTAAATAAGATTTCACAGTGAGAACTTGTGCTCTGAGTACTTCATTCACTGTGAAATAAGAACAAGTACTTCTTCAGTCTGCTGAAAGAGATTCTCTTTGCTTACCGAATCCTATATCAAGCGATAGGAGATTATCCATGTTTCATATACGATGAAAAATTATTAACCTTTTAAAATGAAAGCTACAACTTGAAGAAATTCTTGACTTGAGGAATCACAATTGACTGCTGCTGTGTTCCTTGCTATGTGCAGCAAACAAGGCTCTGTGAGATTTTCTTTTAGGCTATTTCCTTTTTAAAATACGTATGACAATGAGAAGCACATCTGCAGCTAAATGAGCCGGTTTGCATTACAAATTGAAAAAAAAAACATGTAAGCCAGCATTTCATGCACAGAAATAGCCTGGGAAATAGAAATTGCTATACTGACCCATAGTGTTTCCCTCCCATAGTGGGTGTGACGGTGTGTTTGCTTGTCTCTCTGTTTCTTCTTTTTTTTTTTTTTTTTTTAATTTTTTTCTGCTATATCACCCAGATCCACTGAATTAGGCAGCTCCACTGAAGGCAAGCGTCCTTTATCAGGCTCTCCCAGCCACCTGCTCTCCTGCAATGGCTTCAGCCCTTGACACCAACATGAGGTTCAAGTTCTCGATCCTGGCTCTTCTTCTGCAAGTGATCATCATTGTTTTATTTGGGATATTTGTGGAATATGACTACACTGATGGCTCTGAAGCTTTATACCCAAGTAAGTGTTGCTGTCTAAGATTTGTAGAAGTTAGAATTTCTTTAAACTAATCCTGAACAGGATTTCTGAATAACTTATGAGACCTACCAATATAGCTAGAAAAGAAATGTATGCTTTGGGGCAAAACAAACTTTGTCTGAGGTGTGAAAGCAGCAGGCTTCAAAGACAAATTCAAGTCGAGCACATATAAAATTCTGAAAGTAGCTAACTGCTGAGAGAAGAGTCCTGAAAATAGTTCTACTGTTAGTATAGCAGGTTAAAACTTGGAGAAATATGAATTACTTTGAACAATTCTAGCATTTTCCAGAGATGGATGGTAGTGCTTCTTGTCAGGCCTTCTATACCGATTACTGTATCAAATAATGAAAACAAACAGAACATTCTATTACCGTCATCCAGGTTTCAAAAGGTTCTCTTATGAGAATATGGAAATTGGGCAGCATATTCATCATTGTTACAAAATAAGTCTGCAGAAACTGGACTCCTCAAAGGGCAGTAGTTTTGTCACAAGGTGGATAACCCCCGTCTGTCTCCCAAAGCAGTGGCTCAGTTGTAGAGAGTAATGGTTCAGCCTCCAAATGTTTCTGTTGATTTGTTGTTGTGGAAATTCTTGATGCAGCTCAGGGAGAAAGGTTTTGGCTTGAGAAGTGGTTCCTGACTTCTCCCACCCTCCTCCTCCACATGCAAAGATCAGACTGCAGTTGTAAATAAATAGAAAAATGAGTTTGCAGAGGAGCAGCCTGTGTCTCGCTGGCAGTATTGAAGGTTTCTTGTTTGTTTTCTTGGCTCTGATGTCTCAGCGACTCGTGGCCCTGATTGCAGTCCTCTTAATGATGATCATAACGATACAGAACTCCTTGCCTGTATGTAGTACCCATGTAATTTTGAATGTATCCCTCTTTTTTTCTCATTCCCACGGGCCTTTCAGTGGCTGTTACAGGGTAATGTGATCTCAGGGGCACTTCACTCCCTAGCAGTCTTGTGGTGTGTATTCTCACACATTGTCCAGTTGAGCATTGTCCAGTTGAGAAAGCAGTGAATGCATGGCATTATTCAGCTCCAGATGCAAGTCAGCTGATGAACATCAGGGGCTAATTACTCACATTTGGGTTAACTCCACTGAGGTGCAGCAGAATCCCCGAGAGACAGTAACTTAGGCTATGCCGGAGCCCATTCTCTTTCTGAGATACAGCTTGGCTGTGACCATGATATCGAACTATCCCAGTTCCTAAATTAGGTGGCCTTGTCTAGATGGTATATTGGGAATGACCCTTGGTCCACTATCACCCAGAAGGCGACGGCTGGCCCAGAAAAAACTATGCCAGAGACCGCACTAATAATTTGGCATCACAGATATTTCTACACAATAAACAAGTGGAATAAATGCAGGATTTCCTCATACCTGTTTTTTCACTTTTAGGCCCACTTCCCCTCAAACTTCCCTGCCTTCAAAGTGGACTCAAGACCACAGTTTGCCTGAGGACCTGGCAGAAAGTTAATGCTATGGTTGTATAGATGTATCAGGACATATCCTGAGCCAGGACTTCCCCTGAGTTCTTAAAATGATGGGTTCAAACTGCTTCCCATGCTATCCCCAGGGATGTTAACCCATCTGTACCTCATAGATTCCATTGTTTCATCCAGGGACCAATACATATTCTCAGAACTGCAGTGCAGGGACTGCTTTTATATGCCTTAAATACCTCAGCACAATGAATTCAAGCTTTTTCCATATTTTTGAACTGAAGAAAGGTGAAAATAATAATTGAGGGTCACCATAGTTTTGCACTCTGGTAAGGAAGGCTGAGCTGAGATCATTCCCAAAGTATAGCTTTGCATTATATCTATTTCTGGTGCATGTAAGTACATGGCAAATTGGATGGACAATTTCAGGTGTGCCATGCCACTGGAATGGGAGGACAAGGGCATGTGATGGTTCTGCAAGCACTCCTAGAGGATTCCTTTAATACTGATATCCTGCATGTAATGTCCTGTGATTGATCCATGAGTCACGGCTGAGGAAAACATATGCGCTGCTCTTGTTCAGGGTTCTATGGTTTACTCCTTCGGGCAGAACAAAATCACTTTTAGTACAAACCTGGATGCCAGAAGCATCTTTGCGTTGAGACTGGCCACCATGTGGAGGCCTTGCAGTGGAATTAATATGTTGGTCTTGGGCAGCCTTGCAGGATCATGTGCAGTGATTTTGTTCAGAATCTGCTGGATTGTTTTTCTCAGTCTTTATTTCCCTGTCTCACAGAACAGAAGCACTATGTTTTGTGCTTTGTAATAAACGGAAGCAGTTTATTGCAAATCATGCTGTTTTCTCCATAATTTGAAATCATTCCAGACATACTCTTCTTTAAAAGAATGTGTAAGAGGTAATTAAAGCACAAGGTGTAGGTTAGGATACTTGAGATTTGTCCTCAACATCCATGAACAAGGACATAGGGTGTATCATCAGCAAGTTCGCAGATGACACCAAGTTAAGCAGGAGTGTTGATTCCCAGGAGGATAGGGAAGCTCTACAGAGAGACCTAGATAGATTGGAGCATTGGGCCAAAATCAATGGTATGAGTTTCAACAAGGGCAAGTGCCAGGTTCTGCACTTGGGCCACAACAACCCCGTGCATTGCTACAGGCTTGGGGAAGTGTGGTTGGAAAGCTGCCTGGAAGAAAGAGACCTGGGGGTTCTAATTGACAAGCGGCTGAATATGAGCCGGCAGTGTGCCCAGGTGGCCAAGAAAGCCAACGGCATCCTGGCTTGTATCAGAAATAGCGTGACCAGCAGAAGTAGGGAGGGGATTGTGCCCCTGTACTCAGCACTGGTGAGGCCACACCTCGAGTATTGTGTCCAGTTTTGGGCACCTCAATACAAGAGAGATATGGAGGTGCTGGAGCGAGTGCAGAGGAGGGCAACGAAGCTGGTGAAGGGCCTGGAAAACAAATCTTATGAAGAGCGGTTGAAGGAGCTGGGACTGTTTAGTATGAGGAAGAGGAGGCTGAGGGGAGACCTCATCACTCTCTACAACTACTTGAAAGGACACTGTAGAGAGGTTGGTGCTGGTCTCTTCGCACAGGTAACTAATGACAGAACGAGAGGGAATGGCTTCAAGCTCCAACAGGGTAGGTTTAGACTGAATATTAGGAAAGAATTTTTCACAGAAAGAGTGGTCGGGCATTGGAATAGGCTGCCCAGGGAGGTGGTTGAGTCACCATCCCTGGATGTGTTTAAGAAACGTAACAGGACTTTAAGTCTTCTGTGTAAATAAATCCAAAGAACTCTAAAACACTTATATGAATCCTGTGTAGCCCTCAGGAGGACCCAGGATTAGATATCAACCAGCTGCTAGCTTCTAATCTTCAGGGCTGGGGTAAGATTACTAAAAGCACCTTTCAAAAGAGACCGAGCTTGCAGAAACCCTATTGACAGGCACTGAAAATTATACTCCTCAGTCATCAACGTGCTTTTGAAACCTGTTCTTTTGCTCACATGTAGAGTCAGGTTACTTAAGAGTAAAGCATCTTTTACTAATCTAAGCATGATTTACGGAGATGTTGCATACAGGAATGGGATAGTTTTGATGGGAACAATTTACTTGCTTTGTCCGCAATAACTTAACCAGGAGATTGCAAACAACTGCAAGTAATATGCTGAATGCTGACAAACCATAATCTCCTCTGGGAGACTGGAAAAATTTTCTTACCAGGAGCTGACTAGGCTGAAAGGACAAACCAAAAAAATTATTGGAAAGTCCATGGCATAGGCTGACTAAATAATAAAAAGAACAGAAGTAGGTAATTTTCAAATGCACCCCTCATTTTGTGCATGAAACTCGTGTGACATGAACTGAAAACTGTTGAAGTTATATATCACTTTGACTTGTCATACTCAGCATTTATTAAATACATTTACATTTTCTTCTGCTAAGCTCAAACGAAAAGGCTACTTTTGTAGATGTTGCTGTGCAGCTTTTATGGATTTGCTCTCTAGTTCTGCATTCTTCTGGGTAACATTAACAAGATTTTAATAAAGTAGTTTTACAAGAGTATCTTTTATGTATCTTTTAAAATAAGCAGTAAGAACAACACAAGTTTGGAAAATAGTTCTGGAAACCGAGTAACATGGAGGAAAATGGGAAGCTTCCAAAGGACCGCAGGGGCCTCAAAAATCCCATCACTGGCTATTATTGCACCAGGAAATACATGTGAAAATGTCCAGCCTAAAGAAGAAGGAAAAGCGTTGGGGATGTCTGTGAACCTCCTGCCCTTCCATGCTGTTTCTTACATGTGTGTAGCCCTATGTAAAGGATCTTCCTACCTGGGTGTATGTATTTCAGTGCTAAATCAGGGCTGGAATATGACAGTGTAAACATAATAGAGATTATTAGGAATCTCCAGTTAATTATTATACTTCTGGGCCCTCTTTTGGCTAAACATGGTAATGCATATAGCAAAACTATGAATGTTGAAAGTACATAACTGAGAAATGTAACTTCAAGTCAAACATTATATTAACCAGGTCAATGTCTCAAGTTTTTCCTGTGTATTTGCATGTAAGAGGCAATGAAGTAGAAATGAAATGAAATAGTTTCTCTATACTGAGGTTCCTACTAACAATAAAATCATAGAAAAATCTTTAATTAGAGGACTCAAACCTGTTTGGTGTAGAGTCCATTAAATCAAGTGAAACACTTCAGAATAGCAAAATATTTTAAAATATAAAATATCCATGTCGTGGTGATAAACTCAGTTTGTATTAAAAAGTCCAAAAAAGGAAATTATTTTAAAAAAAAATTAAAAAAAACCCCAACCTTAAAAAAAGTAGAAAAATAGCCATATATTAACAAAATTCATATTTGGAAAAAAAAAACCCCAACATATTTGAAGGAGGGCTAAGTATATGCTGATTAGCAATATTAATTTACTAGTTTATACATTACATTAAATGCCTTTTTCTTTTACCCAGGTGAAGAAATCAATCTCTTTTACAGTAATTTTTAGGGATCACAACATACCTTTGCACTGGGCCAACTAGCACTCTGTCAGCCAAATCCCATGTACAATTCTGGAGTTATCCAGAACAAACTGGATGTGACAGCCTTTATTTGAGGAGGAAGAGAACTTTTCTTCAAGGACATGAAGCTGTGATGTTCCCAGTAGCTTCATATGCAGAGAACAGTTCCAAACACATTAAATCTGCTGGTATAGAGACCTAGTGTTCTTTCCATAATGATACAGCAAGGAATAAAATCAATAATTGGGTCTCGCATTTTCCAGACACTCAATCTGCAACTAGTAGACTGATCATGAAGTGGGGAAGGGTGGATCACATCGATAACATGAGTTTGGAACTCTTTTCTTTTCTATTAGATCCTCATTTGTCCCTAGCTTTCCTCCCTTCACAATCACTCTTCATAATCGTTACACAGACATGTTTTTCCTTCAGTCTTTCAGGATGTCCATGTGATGATATTTATTGGATTTGGTTTCCTGATGACCTTTCTGAAGAAATACGGATTCAGCAGTGTTGGTATCACCATGCTCATTGCTGCCTTCGGTCTCCAGTGGGGAACCCTGATGCAAGGATTTTGGCACATGAAAGGAGGGAAAATTTATGTCGATATCAAAAGGTACATGTGAATTTACCAAAATTGACATTTCTGTCCCTTAAGATATCAAGAGAAGCCATAAACTGTAATATCTGCTGGATCAGACTTCTAAGTTCTCTGAAATTTTCTTGAGCCTTACTGTCCACCTCTCAACATTCATCTGCCCTTCACCTCTAAAGGGGCAACACCTGGTGCGCTGGGCCAAGGCAACTTAAGGGTGGGATGAAATCTGAGGTGCTACATTACATGTGGGCTGTAGGTCATGAAGAGAGACTGCTCTGTATCTCTGGAGCCGCTGAAGCTGGAAGATTTCCAGCAGTGGCACAGCACCTCCCGCATACAGCAAGCATGAAAGGATCTGTCCTTCCATGACACATGGGGTCACAGGAGAAAGGTTGGAACAGTGTATATACCCACTCATGAGGTTTTCTCCTACTTCTCAAGGAATGATTTGCATGCATACCGTACTGCACTAGGTTTTGGACCCCAATCATGGGGTAAGAGACCTCATGAGCAATGTCTCTGGATACTTTTAATCCCCCTCCCATTCATCTATCCTGCTTCTGCCAAAGTCTCAGAGTGTTTTCCACATCTGCGGTTCTGTTTTCTGAGAAAACTTGTAGACAATTTTGAAAGGAACAGCATCCAAACATTACTGAGGGACAAGCATAAATAAGTAGTTCCTTAATGCTTACAGACTGGCATTTGTAGAGGGACTCATAAGTTAGTGCCTTCTGTGCTGCAAGTTTTTGACTAATTTATGTTTTCATCCACAAAGATGATCTTGATAATTTTATATCTGAAGGGTTAAAGCTCTATCATTTTAATGATATGACAGGTTTGATATTACAGCCTTATTTCAGGTCTCTTTAAACAGATTTTTCTTTTTTCCCATGTTTCTGTTTTGCTTTGGTTTATTTTATTCATTTTCTTAACCTCAGCATGATAAATGCGGACTTCAGTACAGCAACTGCTTTGATTTCATTTGGAGCTGTCCTGGGCAAAACAAGTCCTGTTCAGATGCTGATCTTGACAATTCTGGAGATCACAATCTTTGCATGCAACGAACATCTAGTTGCAGAAATATTTCAGGTACAGCTACTTAGCAAAAATTATTTTCTATTTATAAAAAATGTTTTCACTTTGTAACAATTCCAGTTTACATACTCTAGGTTTTATAAACCATTAAAGTTATCCAGAATTCTCCTTCCTTAACTCCTCATCTTTTTGCTCTATAAAATCTGTGACATTATTTTGGGTCTCTATTACAGGCCACTGATGTTGGAGCCTCAATGACTATCCATGCCTTCGGAGCCTATTTTGGTTTGGCTGTAACCCTAGTCTTGTATCGTCCTGGTTTGAAAAACAAACATGAAAATGAAGAATCTACCTACCATTCAGATATGTTTGCCATGATTGGTAAGTGAAGTAATAGTGAGTGCTGATCAGTCATTCATCTCTCTTTCATCCCTATGTTTTAGTGATCGCCTATTATTACGCTGCATCCATTTCCATAGAAATTGGCCATAATTAAAAGTATTGAGCTGTGCCTGTCGCATTCATGAATATTAGAAATGATACATCTGTCTGTCATGAGATCTATTCTATTCATAGATCAATTTGCCAGCTAAAACTATAGATGATAAAGGATTTGCATGTGAACATGTAATGCATCCTATTCTTGCATGGTTTCCACAGCGGTGGTGATCTCTGGCAGTGAGTGGGACACAACAAGGGATCACAACGTGTTAAAGTCTTCCAGTAAGATTTGATACAGACCATGTGTCAAAATCCCAGCTGCCAGTGTCAAAAGCTGCTGAATAATTTGTTATTTCCTCCAGCATTTTGTCTATTTCACGTTTCTTCTTGACCATCTTCCTCATTTGCTGTAGCTAGTTCTGTTGTGTTGGATCTTTCATATTGAAATACCCCTTGTCACTGAACAGTCTTTGTTTCATTTTGACTTATGTTCATCCAGGTACCCTGTTCCTTTGGCTCTTTTGGCCCAGCTTTAACTCTGCCATTGCACCTGAAAAGACTGACCAGATGAAAGCAGTTATCAACACTTACTATTCCTTGGCTGCGTGTGCTGTCGTAACATTTGCCCTCTCCAGCCTGGTGGATCAAAGAGGCAAATTCAGCATGGTAAGAATCACATCACAGACTCTGTTAAATCAAGTCACCCCTCTACAATACGGATGATTAGGCAAATTCCCAATGTCCGTGAGGTATGTGGAGCCTTTGCTCATACTGCAGGCAAAATTAGACCTGTTATACTTCTAAAAGCTATAATGTAAGGTCGTGCCCTGAGGGAACCCACCCTGCTTTAGGTGTGTGGTGGTTCCTCAGTGGGATCACTGCATCTGGAGAGTGGAAAACTCTTAGACAGCATAGTGATGGTCCTGCTCCCTTGTTCTCTCTTGTCCAAAGAATCTGCTGGACCATAAAGACATTAGCCCGGTGTCCAGGTGGACTTTTGGGTCTTATTCCAGAGAAGATCCTATGTGAGTTACCATATTGCAAGAGCCAAAATAAGTCTCTCAAGGCAACAACCTGTACCTCAGCAATCTCAGAGTGCAGTTGCAAAACCAAACTAGGATGAGGCTGCCAACCTTTCATCTCCTTGCCCTATAAATCCCACCCTGTGTTTTCACCCACTTCTTTCCAGCAGTTGCAGTGTTTATCTACACCCAGTGTGAGCAGGCACAGTTCAATGACTCTGAAGAATTTGCTCCTGTTGTAGGAGGCAGTACTCACTGGTTCAGCCTGGTTTCTCGAGAGGTCAGATAAGTTTTACTGACTCGGTAAAAGGTGGAATTCATTAAACTGGCCCCAGCTGAACTGGCTTAGAGCAGTTTTGAACCAACACCCTGAACATGTAACAGGGAACCCTGTTTTAAATTCCTGTCCATTCTTCATTGGAAAAATCCCACCTGGAGAAAAGGAAAACTTCTGTATACAAAAAAGCCTTCAAAGTCACTCAGCCCTAAAACAGGCTTCTCTTCCACATATGTCGTCCCTACCTCTGTGTACCCTTTGCAGGTTCTCATTCAAAATGCCACCCTGGCAGGAGGAGTAGCAGTGGGTACCTGTGCTGACCTGTCCATCCCACCTTTTGTTGCTATGTGCATTGGGAGCTTGGCTGGAATTATCTCTGTCCTTGGGTTCCACTTCCTGACTGTAAGTACTGAGGACCCACCTCTGCTCTCATTTACTTATTGGTTCATTGGCTTTACTGGAGCTCCCTTGGTTTGCTAGAAAGGGGGTTTAGAAACTGGCTGAACAGTATAGAGAGTAAACTCTAGATAATGGTTATTTTAAAATCAGTGTGATTTAAATATATGTTTATGAGGTAACTTCAGTCCATCACCTAGCTAAAAACAAAGAAGGATCATGAAGATATTAGATGTCATTAAACTTGTGATTTCTGTTCACGGAACGTCCAGTATTTTGCTCTAAGCACATCTTCCAGTGAAATAGGACTAATTAGATTTCAGTAATTTAAAATTTCTAAATAGGTCTGCAATCAAACAATACTGTTGAGGTATAAAAATAGAACTGTTTCCTGTGCAAAACGTAGAAATAAAATATTCTGACTAAAACTGTTTAAACTGGCTTTTCCTGATGGAGAAACATTCTGGAAGAAAACACCTGACTAGCTGACTCAGGGCAGGTGTGTGTGTGTTACTTAGCCACCATTTTCAACCTGAAAAAGGCTGAAAAGATTAGGAAAATCACTGGACTGTCATGTGTTCTATGCCATTATATTTCTGATGGTAACTTAGACATTCGTACCATTACATGTACATACTTGGTTTTCTCTGCATATAAACAATTTCACAGTGAAGGGAAAGACAGGTTTTATAGTTAAACTTTGCGTACTTGAAATATGTTAAATTGTTTCTTGTACTTCTGCACTACTTCCTTTTGCATATCATCCCAGAGATAACGGAAGACTATAAACTCACTATAAACTTCGTATTTCCCCTCATTTCAGCCTTTGCTGGCATCCAAGCTGAACATTCAAGACACTTGTGGAGTTCATAATTTACATGGTTTACCTGGAATACTGGGAGGTATCGCTGGCATTGTAGTAACTGCAGTAAAAGAGGAAGTTAGGTGAGTTATAGAAAGAAGGGGGAAAGGAATTTATTGATTTTTGAAGGTTTATCCTAATTTTCCACTTTTCTTGGATCTAATTATGATTTTCTTTTCAAAAAATGCATTTTTTATTTTATGTCAGACGTGTTCTGGTTTAAATAGGAGTCGTCTTGATATCCTGTCTTTAATGCACCGTTTATATGCCCAGCTTGTTCAAAATTAAAAGCTTGAATAAAAATAAATAAATTAAAAACATAATTTAAAAAAGGCACACAGAACCATTCAAACATAGATGACTCTTTATTACAATTCTACAATTACACTGCTGGTAACTGTAATATTTCTAAGCAAATTGCCAAAATAGGCTATTTCCATTATCTTAATAGACTCCAAGAAGATGAAATGCTGGTCTTTTTGAGAAAGGGGAGTGTTCTCTAGAGGCTTACAAGATGCTAATAACCTTTTCAAAGAAATAGTTTCCATCTCCGGTCTAAGCCAAAACCAAAATAAAATCATGATTTCTGTCTCGTACACAGCAATAGCAGGATATTTTCGTATGAGTCATCGTGTCCAGCAGACAGCAAATACAATGTCCTAAGACCAATTATCAGTCTCAAAATACGACAATGTTTTGATTGTCAATGTTCTGTTTTTCTGCCCTTTTCAGGCAAGGTGTCCGCTTAACTCCTGGCATGCAGGCTGCTGCCCTGGGCAGTACAATTGGAATTGCACTGGCGGGTGGAGCATTGACAGGTCAGCACGATGTATATAGTAGCTGAAATATATGTGGATTTAGAGGGGTTTGTCTTCAAATGAAGCCCAGATATATTACTGAATACATGCTTCAAGGCTTCAAGTTTGTATATATAAGAATAGTAAGATGTTCTGGATGGAATCCTTAAAATTCTGAACAGAAACTAGTTTGAGATTAAGACATATTCATTTAAGTGTCAGATATTTCCATATGATTGTGAATTCTTTCCAAACAATATTCAGGTTGAAAGAGAAAATTCCAACCTGAAATCTAGGAAAGGTTTGAGCAATTAAAAACAAGCTCTTATCCACGTCAACAAGAAACCTGCATCACCTCTCATAATGAGTGACCTGATGTCCCAAGATGGTTGGGTGTTTATGTAGACTAGGAAATGAGTCAGAAAATTCTATGACTCCCCAAATCACATCTGAGGAACATTTATTTGGGAGTTTTGTCCATTTTTTAACCTCTGCTGTTTTTCCTGCAGGTGGTATCCTAAAGCTGCCCTTCTTGGGACAAGCATCTGACCAGAACTGCTTTGATGACTCCGTTTACTGGGAGGTAAGATACAAGCTCCCTTTATTTTCATTATGTTGGAAGATGTACAGCACACTGCTGTTGTGCTCTCCTGGGGTTTGTGGTTTGCACATGAGTCAGGCTTTCAAAAATGTTGCTGTGCCTCAGGCTGTGAATTTATCAAGGCCACCTTCAGGACCTTTTTTGGACTTGCCAGCTAATCATGCCATTTACATTGGACTAACCTTGAACAAAAAGCAGAAATAGAGCAAAAAAATTGAGACCTCAGTGGACCTCTTTATCTCTCTGCTAAGTCCTCGCTGTGTCAGGTATCCTCCTCCTTGTTGTTTAGACGCATGATGTTTGCATTTTTGGCTAAATGGTGCTGCTTATCTAGTGTCATCTAGAATTTCATACTGAATGACATTTAAAGCACTTCTTCAGTATCTGTAGGGTGAGTTTCCCTTAGGCTGAGCAGAAGCTCTCCTCCTTCCTGGTTGAATGATCTGACCACCGAGAATATCAGAAGGGGGAGGCTCCTGACATTATTTTTTTATGCATGAGGACATAAAAAATGGAGCTGAGAAACAAGTAGGACTGAAATAGCCCTGTTAGGCTACCTTTACGCTCAGTGAAACGGTAGCTCTGCAAATCTTTTGCTACTTGACCACAGGAAAGTCAAACCACTGATTTTTGGCAAGACCTGAAATAGGCTGTCGTATGTAAATGACAAAAAAATGATGAAAAATGTCAGGAAAAGGAAATTTGTAAAGTGTGGTTGAAGAATTCACAGCCTGTGTTGACTAGTGATAATAATACAACCCTGCTCAATTGGTGGTCCTACGGTATCAGTAGAACTGTTCAGAAATATTCTATTCTAAATGAGCTTTATTGGGTAATGGAAGAGACATTGATATTTGGCATACACCATCGTATACATTTCATTAGAGATGGTCACCTTGTTTCTTTAGAGTTCTTTGAAAATCCCAGATATTAATTTTGCACTGTCATAGCTAACATCAGTATTAGTGAGTTCTTCTATTAAGAAATCCCTGAATTTGTCCCTCAGAATTCAGAACTGGTGGTTCGTGTCAGACTGGGTCAGTGTTAATACATATACATAATATATACAAAGAGAAAGACATTCTCAGTGCACTTTAGTCTCCTTTCACGGAAAAAGGAAGTCTACATCTCATCAACTGAACTCTTCTCTGATTTTCATGGCAGGTTCCAGAAGAGGAGAAGCTACATGAAATTCACTCCAACAACTATGATGAGCGCAGATTTGAAGACACCATGTAGGAAAATAATACATCTGTAATATTTGTCCTAATGATGCTCTTTTCAGTTTCTAATGCTAAAAACCAACATTCAAATATTGTCCTAACCACACTAGGTTTTCAAGAAGGGGCTATAGATAGCTATATATTTGTAATATAAAATAAGCTTGATTTTAGAATACATAATTATTACGCCAAGCTCAGATAAATTGATTAGATACTTCTAATATAGTTGTTCATCAGAAAGAAATACCACAAACTGCTCTACAGAATTATCTGTATTTTACCTTTTGTGATTACTGAGTCGATATAGCCATTGAAACAACTTTTGTGTTTCAAGACTATTACAGGATATTATATTTAACTGCAGTATTTCTGAGTTACAGTCACACCCTTCAACTGCATAGGGTTAATCAAGAAGAAGTGGATTGATATTCCTTATCTGGATTCTAACAAGCTTTTCACCAGAGCATCCCAGATTAACTTTCTTTAAAAGTGTGTTGTCCTATTTTTCGATGGGGGAGAAAATGTCCTGTATTTTATGACAAGAAGCAAAATGTTGAAATCATTTTCATGGCAAAGCATGAATATAACGATTAATGATGTGGCATACTAAGTGGCAATATCAGTATCAAGATTATTTATTAATATGTTTATTGAAAGGGAGAAAAAAGTGAAATGGTGAAAAATGGTGAAAAATTTCATTATTGGCATAGATTTATTTAGACTGTTTCAAGGACACAGTAAGGGAATTGAGTAGGAGCTATGAAAAATAGGTAATTACATAATACATCTTATTACATCCAACAGTAATAAGTGGATAGTAGCACTGTTAAAGTCAATAGAGATAAACTGAACTAAATGCTGGCTCCAAGAAAAAGCGTGAGTTGTTAGGAACTGATCGGAAAGCAACTACGTTCAACCTACAGAAGGCTCAGTGGAGAACTTCTGTGTGGTGAGTCGCTAACTTTGAAGTCACTGCCTCCTAAAGCAAGAGAAAGCAGAAAGCAGAAAATTGAACCTACAGTAAGGTAAATTAACTCCACCCAAGAAGTGATTATAATGGCTGCTCAATTAAGAAAGACAAAAAGTGAGGTATCTGAAGGAACTGTATGAGATGCAATAGCTGGCACCAGAGTCACACATCTGTGTATACCTACGTAGGGTAATCCAGCAAGAGGCAATGGATGGTAGCTGAAAACCTAACAGAAGGATCACAGTACCTCTAGGCATTGTTCAGACACAGAAAACTACCACTGGTGTTTCAGAAGGATAAACTACAGTGGATGAGCTTTCAAGACTTTTTTTTATGTTAGCATCTTATTTCAAGTCTTCTCAGATTTAAGGGGAAAATGCCTCACATATATAATAGCACAGATATTTTCATTTCTCCTGATGTATTCTTCCTTGAAAAACTTTAGAAAGATACTAGGCAGGGCTGTCCCATATGTTAGATCAGTTGTATACTGCTATATAGGTCAGGTTTTATCTATAAATGAAAATACATTCGTTGTAACACACTTTAGTTCAGATATGCTCTTTTACGGATGTGCAATGACTAACTCTTTTCTATCTTGTTGGCTAGAAGACATCTTTTATCCTTTCAAAGCTTTCACACAATAATTTTTGTAAAAACTGAGAAGGCATTTAACAATGTAAATATTGCACATGTAATGATTTTAGATGTATTTTGTATTTTGTACATAATTTGCAAACACAAAGTATTGAAGTACTTGAAAAAGATTTCGTATATAGACAATTAAAATGTTATCCTCAGTACATGAAGCTCACTCCTCAAAATCCTACTTGCGGATTCAGAGGGTCTTTCATTGACCTACAGCTGTGAGGTAATTACACTGATTGTGAGTGTTGATCACGAAGGAACACCTAAGTGAGAAAGTACCACTCACTGTGAGTAAGTCTTTCAAAATGATGTCCTCAATAGTTATCATTAGTTTGTGAACACACAAAAAAAAAAAAAAGGAAAATAAACTATGTAGTTTTGTTCTCCAGTTCTCTGTATAATCTTTTCATAATAGCCCAGACTCTCATCCACTAAGTAGTTCCTTATTGTCCTCTGCCTTTTTTCATATTACTGCCCCAGAGAAATCAGTCCTTCAGGTTCTCTCAGAAAACACAACAGGGAGATGGATCCCTCTACATGGAGATATATTCCACCTAAACTAGCTATCATTTTCAGGAAATTCTTTGTTTCCTTTTTAATAAAGAAGGACCCTAGAAGTAGGGCCTGTAACAATAGGACAAGGGCCCTGTAGCAATAGGACAGGGAGTAATGGTTTTAAACTAAAGAAGGGTGGATTCAGACTAGATATAAAGAAGATTTTTACAATGAGGGTGGGGAAACACCAGCCCAGGTTGCTCAGGGAGGTGGTAGATGCCCCATCCCTGGAAACATTCAAGGTCAGGTTGGACAGGGCTCTGAGCAAGCTGATCTAGTTGAAGATGTTGGACTAGATGACCTTTAAAGGTCCCTTCCTACCTAAACCATTCTATGATTCTATGATTCTAAGTCCAGCTTAGCCTTGGAAACTATACTTTAGACGGCTGAAAGCTTGTGAGGAGTATATGACTCTAACAACTGGAAGAATTGGATTGGAATTAAATTTGAATTGGATTACAAATGTGAAGTTAAGCTAAATGAACAGGTTGTAGGAAACTGCAGACCATTATATGAGAAAGTTGCTGGATGTGACAGGAAACAATATAATACTCTGATAAGAATTACAGATAACACATTTTTTCTACTGCAAGAAAATGATAGATGTTGTCCCAATTCAGGACTACTGTGCAAACATGTTGAAGAGTACCAGAGGAAATCCTCTACTTGGAACTAAGAAATAATTTACTTCAGAATACGTATTAATGACATCCATTGAACTCTTAAAAAAAAATAAAAAATCCAACTTTCCCACTTTAGAATCAATCTTTCTCAACATTGTCTTCAAAGATGCAAAGGTGTTTACTTTATTGTGAGTGACATAACGAATGGGACCAGACCTCCCAATTTTCCAGCACATTTGGCCAATGACCCCTATGTTTGCATCCATTTGGGGTACTTTTTTTCTTGAGTTCATGTTCGGTGAGGAGAGCTAGGACAGTGAAAAGAATGACACTTGCTCTACTGAGTCTTGCTCACCGAGATGGCTAAGTACCACAACAATTTTCTCCTGTTCCTAAAAGAACCTGGCCAAGTTCTCCTCATGCATCTGTGACAGTGTGCTCTACTGCCAACCTGACCTTTATCTCCCATGACCCTGCCCAGGTGATAACCACCCATGGTGGTCATAACAGGTGCATCTAGTCATGATGGTTGTATCTGGCTCAATGTGGTTTCAGGGATACAGATAACAACACAATAGCCAAGGACTAACTTGACCAATGCACCCACCTAACCACAATACTGGTACTGGGGTCCATATGCGATATGACTACAGGTCAGTCATCTTACCCCCATAAATAGTGAACAGCCTAAGATCCCTTTGAGCTCTCCTGCATGGCCATGGGCTGCATGCCAGGATCTCAAGGTTATTTCTCGAGATTGAGAGATTTCTTACTGCAACAGATGCAATTAAGAGCATGCTAAACTTTGAAATCCTAGCTAAGTGATATAAAGGATTAATTCTGCATATATAATCCTTTAGACATAAACCGTTGACCAAGTCTGGGAGTAGGATTGGATCCAGCCACACAAGCAGGTCCTTTCTGAACCTCAACTCAAAGGGAGGATCTCCCTGACAGTTCTGTCTAACCCTATCCTCTACACAGTAAATAATCAAATGTGCCTTGCCATCGAATCTTGTTAAAACACTGATGCATTTGCTATCAAACTTCATTAAATCCCTGTTTCATATGAATAAACTTATCGCTGCTTCTTTCTATGAATACGGTGCATCACTCCATCTGCGACAGCATCATGTAAAACACCATAGAGCAGCAAAGTATTTGACTATCATAAACTTGACAAACACTTTAGAAACAACTCATCTGGTTCAAGACGTGTCTAGAGACATTGCCTGTCAGACCTTGGAGGACACACAAATATTGGCCCAAAGCAGGATTTTGAATCACCACTTCAAAATAAGGCCAAGGGGAAATGTTCCCAAGCAGGGAAGAAACACTCACAGCCTGTCACTCGTGTCTGTGACAACCTCAGGCTGCTCAGCTCACTCACTACCTGCCAGCACTGCAGGAACCAGAGACCTGCTGGAGGAAATCAGCAGGGCACCAGGGTGAGAGGGGTTGCCTCCTTCTCCCATTGCATTTCAAGAGACACCCCTAGTTCCCAAAGTGTCCCTCCAATAACCCTCAGAGTCTCCTACAGGCAGGTAAAGGCTGTGCTTGTTCTGAAACCCTGCACAGACTTAACCCTGGGCCCATCTCTTGGGAAACAACTCCAAATTGCTGCTTCCTTTCCTATCTCAGGAGTCAGTATCTGAGTCATTCTTTGTTAATAGTTAAATTCCAGGTACATGTGGAAAGAATGACATTCTCAGTGCCTTTTTACCTCCTTTGGGGAGGTGGAGTAGAAACAGGCCAACTGGCACACAGTGGGACATAGGCCTTGGACTTTTTACAGGACACTTTCCAGGTAGATGAAATGTCCTGGTCTTTCCTCCAGAGACCCTGGGGTCAGCAGCAGACTCGGGGAAAACCAGTACAAGAGCAGGCTTCCTCTAGCTTCTCTTCCGGGCTACCAGCCAAGTGCCCATGCCATTTTCCTCTAGGTCTCCACACCTCCATGCCCTGGGGGACTGATTCATCTCCTGCGCCCTTGGTCACATCTCTACAGGGATCCTGATGCCTGAGTCAAGGATAAGGGGCTCAGTCTGGGGACCTCACCTCACAAAGCCTTCATGTTTTTGCCTCGATGTCATGTACAATTTAGTTCTCTACACTTCTGCTAGAAAGCTCTTCCACACACTGTTCTGAAGGCTGCAGCTCATCTTCTCTGGTCAACCACAATCCAGCTTTCACTGATCAGTCTCAATCCAGCTTTCACCCTGGATGGTTTCTTCTCCATGGCTTCTTCTTTTAATACCTCCTTCTCTGCTGCTCACTTCTTAGATTCTAAGACACACAAGTCAGACTGTACCTCAGCCCTCTTTCTTCAACCAACATAGGCCATCTTTTCCCAATTTTCCCCTCAGCTTTGGCTCCCCATTCAGAGATAACCACACAAGCCCTTCTCTCTACCTCCCTTCCTAAAATGGTTACAGCTGGATGTCAAAGGCAATTGCCACAGCTGAAGATACAGACCCTACTGTAAAACTGCCTATAGGTTGCCCTGTTTAAACAGCAGTGTTGTACCAGATCACAGAATCATAGAATAGTTTGCATTAGAAGGTACCTTTAAAGGTCATCCCTGCAATGAGCAGGGCCATCTTCAACTAGATCTGGTTGCTCAGAGCCCCGTTCAACCTGACCTTGAATGTTTCCAGAGATGGTGTATCTACCGCCTCTCTGGGCAACCTGTTTCCAGTGTTTCACCAAAGATGACCTCCAGAGTTCCCTTCCAGCCTCAACCATCATGTGAAAATCAGGAACAAGCAAGGCATGGATTATCTGACCAGTTTCAACTTCTGGTTTTGGAAGAGAAGGTACCCTTTGCCCTCTATTCATTTTAAAGGAATCTGAGGCTTAGATCAATAGATCAATACAGACCTCACAATTTGACCAGATCAGTCTGACCCCACATTTCACTCTGCTTTTTTTTTGTTTGGTTGTTTGTTTGCTTGGGTTTTTTTGTGGTTAGACTCGATGATCTCAAAGGTGCCTTCCAACCAAGAAGATTCTGTGATTCTGTGAACTCCTGTTAGAACAAAAGATGTGTGTGCCATGACAAATCATTCAGCTAGCTCAGAGGAGCTTGCCACTAAGTTCTTCCTCTCATGACTACTTCTGATCAATGCAGCTTTCCACTACAGGACCCACAGCACATCAAGGCCATAAATCCACATTCAGGTTACTCAAGAGGAATCTCCACAACTGTCTCAGATCCCTAGTCCTCTGAGCTTCTGCTCTTGTCAATACCTGGCATCTCCAACATCTTCCATAAAGAGGGAAGGGAAAGCCTGAGCAACCAGTGGAACCTCTTCCTTCTTCTCCCACCTCCCCCCAGTCTCAAAGTTCAAGGCAGCATTTGTGTCACTGTTTCTAAATTTGACTTATGCCCTCAGACATCTCTGCCAACACACAGGACTAGTTTAGTCATCACCTATTAACCAGTAACCAGCATAGAGTAAAGTGAGCGCACGCGGTGGTGAGAGTGCCTAGTAGGGATTCTCAGAGGGGGAAAACCCCAGATGGGCATTTCTACCTTTTCTTAGAGCTGAAGTTCTTTTCTCTGTATGCGTAGAAGTGCCCGTTAGTGCTTGAAACTCTTAACTTCTGACGGGACATTGCACTCTCTGCCTGAATTTTCACCTTCTCAGCTAAATCTTTGCTGAAAGACAATGGATTTGGTCAATCTTCTTCCTGTGGGGTTACTGTTTATACTCATTCTCCTGCTGATTCTGAAAAGACAACATGCCTGGAAGAGCCACACAAAAGGAAACTTCCCCCCAGGACCCAGGCCTTTACCCATCATTGGAAATCTGCACATCATGGATATGAAGAGACCTCACCTGACAATGCTAGAGGTAACTTCTGTTGTTCCTTTTCTTAGCGCTCTCTAAGACAGTCACTGACCCCCCAGAAGGGGTACAAATTTTTCTCTGGACAAGACAATTCCACTGCACAGGCAATAGAATTAATTACCTGGTCTTCCTGTCATCTGATCCAGTGTCAGTGCAGGGGAATTGACTTCCAGCCACATCAAAAAAATTGATCCATTTCTGTGGAACACAGAAAATGATAGTGTTCTCCAGAAAAGGGTAACTAGAAGACAGGGGTCCTACAGTTCCCACAGGAACTTCCACCAGGGGCTGCTGAAATATTTAGGGAGGAGAGCAATACTTTCTGGAGGCTGATTGGTGGACTCAGCCATGAGGGAACTGGCAGAAAACGGCTTCTTGATCCTTTCCCTGCATCCTCACCGTGAAGGAGGAACTTTCCTGGTTTCCCAAAGCAAAGTAGGAAACAAACAAGCACTCCTTAATCTTTCATATCTAGTGGCAGTAAACTCCAGGATTTCAGGGAAGATGGTGTGTGACAGTCAGATAGTCAGTGTGATTTTCAAAGTCCTCTCACTGTGCTACTTCTCAGAGCCATGAACAGCAAACCTAAGAGTTTCAGACAGTTCCTGTGCCCTGATGTACTACCACCTTGAGAACTGGTCTCGTTCTGCTGGGGAACATTTCCGACATAACCACTATGAGTTCTCAGCTTCTGAATCAAAAGTTACCTACAGGGTCCATATAGTGGACACAGTTACCTCATAACTCAAAATGAAGCCATGAAGCCATTCTTAACCTGCCTTCCTGGATTTCATTCCCATGTGAGCCATGATGTCTATTCCTGCCTGGTTGTGGTTGTACCTCTTGCACCTTGTTACTAAAGGCAGTAACTCCAGATGAACCTAAAAGTATAACTCCAGATTTAAGAGTTGCTACTCATTATTGCAGCTGATTTCTACCTACATGGATTTGTGTACCAGGAACTGAACAGCGTTTGCCATGGTTACTGAGAATTTCCCTTTCTGTTTGTCTCTTCAGAGGAACATAGGGCCAAGCTCGTCTGCTCTTCAGCCTTTTCTTTAACCCCTCTAAAATTCTGTTACTCAAATACCTAACAGAATAAAATACCCCATTGTGAGTCTTTTTATTCATAAGAGCTCCAAAATTTGTATGATAAATTCTCCACATTTTGGACAGGGAAAGAAAAGCCAGTGTTGTGCAGGAAAAAGAACATTAAACTTGCTGAAAATCATATGAAAATAATCTTCTTTTATTGTCCCCTTTCATCCCACTAGCTATCCAAAACGTATGGCCCAGTCTTCAGCATTCAGATGGGACCAAGGAAAATGGTGATTCTATCAGGATATGACACAGTTAAGGAAGCTCTGGTGAATCAGGCGGACGCATTTGCAGGGAGACCTAAAATACCAATCCTTGAAGAAACAGGAAAAGGAAAAGGTGAGTGTGATGTTCTGTTGCCCATACACCTGCCTCCTGCAAAGAAGAATGAGACTTCCTCCATGGAGAGGCAAATGCAGAATGCCTCACTTTGTTTTGCTAAGTATTTACACATGAACACGTAATTTAGAGGTCTGAATCTGCAGCTGAGTCTTCATGTTGAGGTGACATGTTGAGGAGCTGACATGAGGGTATCTCCTGATCTCTTCTCACAAAGACCAGCCCTGCAGCTGCCCAGCTACCAAAACCTTGCCACATAAACCCAACAGAAGCTGGCAAAGTGTCTACTACATCAGCCACACTATCTTCAAATACTCCTTGTGAGATTGATATTATTGAATGTTTATTTAAAATTTTCCAGTTAAATTTACATTTGAGATTAAATCTCTCTTTAAGAGAGAATAAACAATAACCCAAGCCTTTAGTTTGCTTCCCCAGAGGGAGATCACTCTTGCTTTGAGTTCTTCTGGTGCAGCTTTCACTCTCCACAGATGTTAGACCCTGAACCTGATCTTTTGATTCCCATAAATATTTTTGGGATACATGGAAGTAGGGAAATGAGAGATTGTCATCTTCTGACAGGAAAGCAAAGGTGGGCACATTTGTATCTTGTGACCAGCTGGGAGTAAGCACTGTATCATTAAATGCCAACCTATCTGCAAGTGGTTTCTTTCCTCACTAGGGATAGAATCTTCAACAAGGTTCGAAGCAAGAATAAGTGATCATGATAGGTGCAAGCAGAGTAAATAGCAGCACCCATGGCTAAAACTTCTCTGCAGATGCCATTGAGAACTCTCTGCAGCTTTTCTAGTGTGCAGGGGGATGGGATTACCTCCAAGCGGGGAGATTTTCCAAACAGATATCCATATTTGAGGTTTCCTTTACTCTCTACAGTCTATGTGAGAACACAGGTGCTCTTGAGAGAGGATGCATCTTACCTAAGGGAAAAATCTTAGGTTAATGTGCCCACTCATCATCCCAGGTGATGTCCCAGAGGCACAAAACCCACTCTCTGTTCTAATCAAAGCTGAACAAATGCCCTCGTGTCTCAGGGTACATTAGACACCTCAGAACAGTGACTGCTTCCCTCAGAGCTTTCTCCTGATATATCTTTCCTGTCTTATTTCGTTCTACCTGGGGACACAACACATTTTTAGAGCTTGACAGGTTTCCTGCTAGCACTCATCTTTACCAGGATTCAGGGTAGATGAAGAATGTTTGCTCTTATGACAAAATTGTTATTGCTGTGTTTTCATTTTCCATTTCAGGAGTTATATTTTCTGATGGAGAAAACTGGAAAGTGATGCGAAGATTTACTCTTACAACCTTACGAGACTTTGGAATGGGCAAGAAGGCTATAGAGGATCGTGTTGTAGAAGAGTACAGATGCCTGGGAGACACCATTGAGGCACAGAAAGGTGGGGGAAATCTTACCTTCATAACACACTGATTTTGCTCAAGCCTTCTAAAAAATGCCAAGGGTCAAGGAGGAAAAGTCTCTGACCTCTTTGAGAGATCTACCTTTCTCCAGCATCCTGCATCATATAAACAAAGAGTTTATATGAACTGTCTGTCTCGGTCTCTCTACCTGGCAATTGCCTGACATGCAAATGAAAAGCATTCATTGAGGCACTGGAAGTCAAACAGGGAGTCAGATATCAAATAGCATATCTGAGTAGAGTAATTTGTTCCTCCATGTGCAGCGCCTTTGATTTAGTGGCATTGGGAGAGCAAAAGACTGTTGCAAGGACTTGCATATCCATACCAAAAAATTGATTGTCCGTAAGTCACGTGTCTAGGGAACCCCTTCCAAGAGGAGGCAGAACATCCAGTTGCACATTTCACCAGCATCATCCAAGATCATTTCTCACTAGGCTCAGTTACCAACAGCAGGACTTCAATAAGTAGCTCTTTCAACCAAGCAGACTTGGGATAAAACCACATTTCTACATCATCATTCTAGTCCAGGCTTCAAGTCCTCACCTTGAACTCCTGAAAGCAGCAGCTGCATCCAGCTGCAAAGGGGATGCACCAGACATCTCTAGAAGCCCAGCAGGAGAGATTGAGTGACCAAGAGCTACTGATTTAAGAGACTAAGGGCCTAAAGGTACACACTCCAACTCAAAGAATACTGGTGATAAGGGATGGCACTAATTGGGGAAATGGCAATGCTGAGATTCTCTTATACCAGGAAAATTTAAGATCATGTGTGCCCAAAAGAGCAGCCTGGGGTAGGACCACAAACACTCAGGGTCACAATAGCCTTTGAGAAAATGGAAGGGGAGCACAAAAGACTTGCCTTCAGTCTCTGTTCTGTCAAAATGTTGCTAGGGACGCACAAAGCCTGAGATGGGGGAGCCTTTCCTCCTGCCAGCTCTGTGCCTATCATGTCCCAGACTTCACCGAGTCTCTGCACGCTACTTTAACTAATTAGAATAACTATTAACTTTGTTGTTTGCACCACCTTTTCCCATGCTAGGGAAGCCCCTTGAGATAACTCTGATGATGAATGCCGCTGTTGCTAATATCATCATATCCATACTGCTTGGGAAGCGATATGACTATGAAGACCCGACATTCAAAAAGCTCCTGACACTGATGCATGAAAATATCAGGCTATTTGGAAGTCCATCACTTTCGGTAATTCATACTGTTTGAATATTGCTGTTCAAAAGCATGGTTATACAGTGGTATACAGAGGCACACCTCTCAACACTGATCATTGCAACACCTATCTGTACATCAGAAATGCACCCTGAAAGGGCAGAAAGTGGACCTCTGATACTATTTATGGATTTCTCTTAGCAGCAATTATAAGGGAAATTATAAGTTCCTCCTTTCATGAAGAATTGAACAACATGTAATACGATACAAGGATTATTTCCCCTAGACATAGAAGTTGGTGATTATTCCCCATCTCCCGTTACAAACCAGGTCAAAATCAGTGTGGGAATACCTGTAGCTGCCTCTTAAACTTGAGACTCCTAATTCCAACTGGATAGGGAGGGGTGAAGTCTCTGGGAGGGGTGAATTCTCTAGGAGGGGAGAGGTAGGAAATTGTGTCAAGGACATATTCACAAACATGGGATTTCTAGGCCGTCGTCAACCAGTGTGATTAATACTCAGTGTAAGAGGGAATGTATTTCAACCATTTTACACAGTTTTCCAGGAAGAAGGAGGACAAAGAAACACATTGCGTCTTGAGTATAAGGCTATACACCATTTTCTGTAAGGGCTTTTCTTAATATACGCTGTTGAACTGTGGTACATCTGTTTAGCAGCTGTTTTTTCTTCATTGTTATATCTTTATCTTGCAGATTTACAACATGTTCCCAGTCCTTGGATTCCTCCTGAAGGACCACAAAATATTTAGGCAGAATGTAAAAGAAATCAATGCTTTTATCAAGGTGACTTTCATAGAACATCTCAAAGTTCTGGACAGAAACGACCAGCGGAGCTTCATTGACACTTTCCTTTTGAGACAACAAGAGGTAATAGAATCCTAGCAGCTTCTTCAAATCTCCTCACTTTCCTTTCAAGGGCTGGTAGATAAACAAATGTTCTTCAGAAGAGATCTATCATGTGCAAAAGTCCTACCCAAAACTGTGGTCAGACTAAAAGACTGTGCAGTCATTCCACCTAGGAGATAAATTAATCACAGACTAGCATCTTTTATGTGTCCCCAGTAATTTATCAGGAAAATACAAAACACTGTTTCAGCAAGCAAAGTATGAGAAGTTGTCTTTACCATAGTTTAAAATTTCTTTCTGTACCTCAGCATTTCCAACTCTTTTGTTAAAAAATTCACATCCCCCTTTATAGAGATTTACCCACGGAAAGCTCTAGGCCCAGGAATCTTCAGTACATATTTCTTAGTTGTAGTTTCCAGCTCACATTTACCTGCTTCAACAAAACTCTAGTCTTACAGTTCTTGTAAAAATGTCACAGTGTTTGTACCCAGCCCTCACCTCTATGTACTATGGCCTTGTGAGGTTTGACCCCAATTCTGCTATGGCAAAAGCATGGGTTGGCTGCTGGATTGCAGCGGAACATGAACCACCCTTCTAGGCTCTCTTTTGATGCTAGTGGCAGGTAAAGGCAACGTCATCATGGGCCAAGTCCCCAGTACCTCTTGAATTCATGTCAAAACCCAGCTCTGGCAGAAAATTTATTCTTCTTCCCAACAAATCTCATCCTGCAAGATGCTCTGCTCCATGACCCATGGACAGAAAAACTCTGAAGCAAATGATGGAATCACATGGGAAGCCCCAGTGACTGCTCGCTCTTTTCCAAAACATTCTTGTTATCACTGACGTTATCCAAGCTGAAGACCCATGTTGGCTTGAGTATATGTTCTTGTGGGCAACACAGGCAGTCCAAACACTCTTATCTCAAAACTCAGCATAGAACAGGTTTCACAAGACATCCCATCAAAACCTTTACTCTTAACTGCCCCTGGGCTACATATGAAGGCTTTTCCCTGTTCTCCCATGAAAACATGCCTTATAGAATATTTAATTAGCTGATATTATTATTGTTTCATATCTTTAGGAGAATGGAAAGGCTAATGGATATTTCCATAATGAAAATTTAACTGAGGTTGTGAGAAATCTGTTCGCAGCTGGCATGGAGACCACATCCACCACTTTGCGCTGGGGTCTTCTGCTCATGATGAAATACCCTGAAATTCAGAGTAAGTGGAAACTAGGCAATCAGTGGCTTCCTTCTCATCAAGTCACCTCAAATGTGACTTCTTATTGAGCAGGGCTGAAAAGGAAATGAATTCTCCACATTGCCCTAGTCCTAGCAGCAAAAAGCGACATTCAAGTGATCTATTAATGTATGGTCCCTATTTCTTTCACAGAAAAAGTACAAGAGGAGATAGAGCAAGTGATAGGGTCAAACCCCCCACGAATTGAGCATCGAACTCAAATGCCATATACGGATGCTGTTGTCCATGAAATTCAAAGATTTGCTAATATCCTGCCAATGAACTTGCCTCATGAGACTACTGCAGACGTGACCCTCAAAGGCTATTTCATTCCCAAGGTGAGACAACTTCTGCACTACTTTTCTTCCCTCTGTCCCCAGTGAACACTTCAACCTTCCAAGTCCTGCTTGTGTCCAAGGATGTTTGCTTGCCCCAGGAGTTCTCACAGCCACTTTGGCAGGACCTCTCCTATTAAATTGGGTATTTTGAGCTCCAAAATTCGCCATCACTCTGATGGTGACAGCACCATCCTCAGTGCAATAACTGCTCTGCCTTGGCTTGCAGGGAACCTACATTGTCCCCTTGCTGGCCTCTGTCCTGCGAGACGAATCCCAATGGGAGAAACCAGACATGTTCTATCCTGAGCACTTTCTTGATGCCAATGGAAAATTTGTGAAGAAAGATGCTCTGATGCCTTTTTCAGCAGGTATCTTTCATTTTTTTTTTAGAGTTCTGAGGGGAACTGGACATCTAAGGCTCCTTTCCCAGGTCTCCTCTCCTCTCTTCTCCTCTCCTCTCCTTTGACAACAGCTCAAGAAGCAGCTCCCACTGACTTTCTTATGGTCATTTTGCATTTTGTTCCAGGGCGGAGGACCTGTGCTGGAGAGACTCTTGCCAAGATGGAGCTTTTCCTCTTCTTCACCAGCCTCCTGCAGAGGTTCACCTTCCACCCTCCCCCTGGAGTTTCCACCTCAGACCTGGACCTCTCTCCCTCCATCGGGGTCACCATCCCCCCAATGACTCATGAGATTTGTGCAGTGCCACGCTCCTAGGGCTTTTCTTAGTCATCTCCTTTTCCTGAAACACCCAGATGAACTACTTCTGTCTCTAGTCCCATCTAGGAAGCTTGGTACTTCTGAATCTAGTAGGGAATTTTTAGCCCAAGCATGCCTTGGCTCATAGCCAGAGGTGTCTCTCCCACCACTATGGCAGGGGGAAGTCCTGACTTTCAGCCACTCCTGGAAAAGGAAGGTGATGGTCATTGTGAGGATGAATCCCACAAGGAAGATAACTAACAAAGTCCATTTCATTCTGTCCTTCCCTATACCTCTGCATGTTCTGCTTGATGAAAGAGGCCGGAGCCAGTCTCTGGGTCAAAACTCAAAAGGTACTGCACTGATCTACACACACTCACACAAAAACCCAAGAGCTTTCACCTTCCACACCTTCAGCACAGTTACATGCAAACTGCCTATGGAAAATGGTCCATTACACAATTTACCCCCACACCAGTGCTCTAAATGCACACACACACAGAGAAATATAACATAATAGCTCAACCTGAGATAAGGAAACGTAAGATGTTCGCTCAATGCAGAACAGCAGTGCAGATGCATAGAGGGCTCTCAGGTTATATGCTGTCTGGAAGTTAAAATTAATTAATTTTACTACAGAATAATGTGCATGTTAATGATAAAAATAAAAGCATGGCAAAATAAAAAGTCCTTCTCCATTTCAAATCAAACTTGTCTTCAAATTGTCTTCAAAGCTGCAAAGATCTTCTTTCACACTGGAATGGCTTCTGGGGATACAACCTTGACTGGAACACACAACTAGTGCTGTGCTCCCAGCACGAACTGAGCAAACCAGCACTTCTGTGGCACCTCTTAGGCCTCTCCAACTTCTCTATCATACACCCCTGCTGTAGATTTTTGGTCATGATAATAAGTTGTCTTAGTCACAAGAAGTCTTCTTAGACTTTAGTGGGGCTTTTCACACTATCTACCATGAGATTCTCATAGATGAGTTGTTGATATATGGACTGGATGAGCAGACAGTGAAGTGGGTTGAAAATTTGCTGAAAATCCAGGCCTAGAAGCTAGTGATCAGTGGTGGGAAGTCCAGTTTGAGTCCAGTAACTAGCAGGGTAACCCAGAGGTTAATACTGGGCCCAGTCCTGCTAAATGTCTTCATAAACAATGTAGATGATAGGGCAGAGTGTACCCTCAGCAAGTTTGCTGATGACGCCAAACTGGAAGGGGTGGTTGATACACCAGAAGGTTGTGCTACCATCTAGAGGCACCTCAATAGGCTGGAGAAATGGACTGAGAGGAACGTCATGAAGTTCAACAAGGAGAAATGCAGAGTACTGCACCTGGGGAAGAACAACCTCAGGCACCAGTACATGCTGGGGGCCACTCACCTGGAAAGCAGATTGACAGAAAAAGGCCTGGGGGTCCTGGTGGACACCAAGTTGAGCATGAGGCAACCATATGCCATTGCTTCAGAGAAGGATATTTGTACCCTGGACTGCATTAGGAGGAGTGTTGCCAGCAGGTTGAGGGAGGTGAACCTTCTCCTTGGCTCAGCACTGTTGAGCCCACACCTGGAGTGCTGTCTCCAGTTCTGGGATCACCAGTACAAAAAAGATATGGACATACTGGAGGGAGTCCAGCAAAGGACCATGAAGCTGCTGAAGGGACTGGAGCACCTCTTATATGAGGAAACACTGAAAGAGTTGGGACTGTTTAGCCTAGAGGAGAGAAGGCTCAGGGGGATTTTATTAATATGTGTATAAACTCCTGGACAAAGGGTACAAAGAAGACAGAGCCAGGCTCTTTTCAGTGATGTTCAATACCGGGACCAGAGGCCATGGACACAAACTGAAACACAGGAGGTTTCCTCTGAACATCAGGAAACACTTTGTTACTGTGACAGTGACTGAGTGCTGGCACGGGTTGAGCAGGAAGGTCGTGGAGTCTCCTTCCTTGGGGATATTCAAAAGCCATGTGGACATACTATAGGGCAACTGGATCCAGGTGGCCCTGCTTGAGCAGAGAGGTTGGACCAGTTAACTTCCAGAGGCCCTTTTCAAGCTCAACCGTTCTGTGATTCTGTGATTTAAAATTCCCAACGAATTCAATGGAAGCAAAGTTATACCAATTCCTAAGCACTTTTAAAAAAAAAAACAAATCTCTGTGCACTAATCACTTGGACACTGGCATTTTGATTTCAGTTCTCATGATATCAAGGCTGTGCCTGTACTAATGACAAAAATATATCTAATCAGTAACCTGAAGAGAATGCAGACTTTATAACTTTTATAGCAAACACCAGGTTGATGACCTGTGGTTCTCCACGTTCTTGGACTTTCATACTGGGACAGTGGGCTGCGTGTTCACACAGTTACACACACTTTGCTAGCAAACACTATCTGTCTCTGTACTGAACTGAGGATTCATTAGCAAGTGCAAGGGAAGACAACAAAACCAGCCACCAATTGCAAGAAAAACATACCCTTCACTGGGAAAGAGGCTTATGGACTAGTACAAGCGTTTCAGGAAATTTTTGGTGGAGGACAGAGATTCAGATTCCACATTTTCTTTTTTCTCATCTGTAGCAAATACTTGGCTGAATAGAGATGGAGTGGAGCAGCTGCACTTCCATTGGTTTAGTGTTCATCCTGTCTTTTCTATCCATTTTGAAAGTGGGAAGTTTCTGGAATAATCACCGGAGAAAGAGGTTTCCTCCAGGACCAAGAGCACTACCTATCATTGGAAATCTCCATATGTTCGATTTGAAGAGACCCTACAGAACTTATCTACAGGTAGTCATCTTTTCTATTGGTCCCATAATCGCACATGTCGCCAAGACCCATAGTCAGAGAGTTTCTCCTATTGCAACTAATGTGTTGCATCCCCAGACAACCCTTAGCAAGGGACAGGAGACTGTTATTTGAGCAGAAAACTTTGAATGCAGCAAGATTTGTTCTTTACCATAATACTTTCTCTGTGCAACTTCATGCGTCTAGGTTTCAGCCTTAAACAGCTCTCAAATGAATAACAAGTATTAATAGCAAGTGCTTATCTTATTTTTGTGGTTTTAATTTTGAGAAAAAGGTAACTGAATATGGAGTGATTTTTGATATGTGGTCTACCTCCCTCCACCTTCCACTGATCGATGTGTCTGGGGTTGTGACTTCAGCTTCCCACCTTCACTGATTTAGCAGCCCTTCTCATCTCCCTTTCCTCCTTTCTTCCCCAAAAGCTGAAGATAACTATATACTCTTAATATTCAGGGCCCACAGTTGCCAGAATATACAGCAAAGATCTAAGCAAATGAAGGTAAAAATCTTTTGGATTTCTTCTAGTGCTTTCTTTACGTAGTTTATTGTAGGACTTCCCTAGTTTTGAGTCAGAAGACTTCTATGAACATGCTCCTTTCTTAGAGTTTTTTCTACTTAGACATTGAAATTACATGTCCTCCTTGTTGACTTTAAAAGGGTTATTTTCACCTACATATCTCTACGTATGTTACATCCACAAATCAAAAGACAGACCAGATGCAGTATCTGGAAAATCACTGTGGCTATCCAGTGCAGCCTAATTGTGTTGGCAAAAACAGGCACCCTCTTTTTTCAGGCCAACAGAACCAATGTGTTTCTGCTATAATTCAGTGAATCCATTCTAATGGAGGAGGTTAAGCTGTAAAAGCTGTAAATCACTGTTATCTTCTTCTGACAGCTGTCAAAAATATATGGTCCAGTCTTCAGTGTTCAGATGGGGCAAAGGAAAATAGTAGTGATTTCTGGGTATGAGACAGTGAAGGAAGCTCTCGTAAACAAGGCAGATGCATTTTCAGAGAGACCTAAAATCCCAATTTTTGAAGATTTGACCAGAGGAAATGGTAAGTTGGTTTTATTTCTCCTCTCCAGCTTGACTTATTCAAAAACTTTTTTTCTACAGAAGAAGCAGAAGCTTCACATCAGTTTGGATCAGAGAGAGGCAATGGAAATAGGAACAGTTTCATTGCCTTCAGTGCATTTATTCAAATTTGAAACCACTCATAGTGACATAGTGACAACATAACAACCTGTTACGTTAGTGACTCATAGTGACAACAAAACAACCATAAATATAACAGGAACCACAGCAGAAGATAATGGATAGTGTCACACTTACAGGATCTAGAACAGGGGCATGCACACCAGGGAAGGCATTTCTAGCTCTCACGGTATGGTTCTGGACTTCTGTTCTTTTAGGTTTACCATAGAACCTCAATTTTCCTGCTTCTCATTTCAAGTGGTGAATAGCGCTTTTAAAATCTGAATGTGAAAATAGAATGGAATACATACAGAATTGGGGATTTATTTTAATAAGGGAAATACTGTATACTGAGCTGGGTTTCCAGCTGAGAATTTCACATCCAAACTTCATTCTAATTTTGCATGAGAGTTTCATATTTACATCTCTAAAGACTCTTGGACAAATTCAAGAATAATTCTGTGAACATTGTAGCTGTCACATCTTTTGATCATATTATTGCATGTAAGCTTTATTTACACCTTATTTTCTTCCTTGAAAAAATATAGCTGAAGTCATTAGTTACATGGTGTAACAATTTCAGTGAAAAAACTGATTGAGGAGGCTGCAGGTTTCTCCTGCAATCATCAGAGACATGAGATCTCGGTTCAATTCCACTTCCAAAGTATGACAATCAGCGGTTTGAACTTCAATTTCCAATGCTCTCTTTCTTTCAGTCACAAGTGTCTCTCAGAGAAGTATATTCTTCTACGATTAATAACTTTTAAATTGTTCATTCTCCTTTTTTTTTTTTTTTTTTTTTTGTGTGCAATAAACCTATTCGTGAGGTCTCAAAATACTTAAGGGAAAGTTGTTTTTTCCTCAGCCAGATGTAATTTAGCTTGTTTAAAAAGTGACAGCTACTAAATATCTACATTATTTGTCTACAAGTTAGTTATTACAAATCTTCTGCCACCTTGAAACGTTCTCTTTGTGTCAGGGGTTGTTTTTGCTCACGGTGAAAACTGGAAGGTGATGCGAAGATTTACTCTCACAACCCTACGAGACTTTGGAATGGGGAAAAAGGCCATTGAGGACCGCATTGTGGAGGAATATGGGTATCTGGCCGACACCATTGGGTCACAAGAAGGTGGGTAGATGATTCATTCTTCAGACCTTTGACCCAGAGGCTTTCCAGTAACCTTCTCAAGTTCAGACCTTTTTAAGAAATGTGCTTCAGTCTGAATCAATTTCATGAATTTGGCTCCTCTGGCGTTTTTGTGTCTTGGCGTGGTATTCTAACATTGAATAATAATCAATATTAGCAATCAATCACGAAAAATAAACAGCAATACTTAGCATTAAATTTACATTTACAAATTCCATCTCTTGCCACAATGTAATATATTCTTTCATTCATTGTATAGGAAAGCCCTTTGACGCTAGTAAAATGATTAATGCAGCAGTTGCTAACATAATTGTTTCAATATTACTTGGAAAACGATTTGACTACAAAGACTCCAGATTTTTGAGACTTCTACAACTGACCAGTGAAAACGTGAGGCTTGCTGGGAAACCTCTGGTTACGGTAATGATAAATATTTTTATGTTGCTGTTCCGCTGGATGCCAAGGGAACATAGTAATACTGGTTGTCAATTGTTTCGATTAAACAGAAAAATCTGAAGCCCTGAGAGATAATAGGTTTACAAGCACTTTCTGGGGCACAACAAAGCTTGAAAGACAGTCTGGGAATCTTGAAGCCAACAGTCAAACCCCGAGTCTGTCAAAAACATACTTAAGCTATTGTTTGAAGAGTGCTAAACCTGGACTAAAAAAACCCAGACTGCATAGTGCATGAACAGCAAGCTCAACATTACCCAAAAATATAAAATGACCAGGCAAAACAGTACACTCTCAGAACATGAGGCAGAGAGAAGTTACAGCGTACGTGGTCTAACTGTACAAGGTAGCCCTGGCTCAAAATGTGTTTTTCCATGCTTCCAGTACACTGAAATCTCTCAAGGAGTAATAAATACTCTCTGATACTCACATGCAATGCTGCTGCAAACCAGATTCGCCTCTGTTCCTTTAGACTTTGAAACAGAAAAAAAAATTAGTCCAGATTCGCCTCTGTTCCTTTAGACTTTGAAACAGAAAAAAAAATTAGTGGAAGAGCTGTCTAAAACAATAAAAAAAAGTTGTGGCCAACATTTCCATCTCCCTTGTGGCAAGTTGCAGGTGTTTGATATCTGCACTAGTCCTTCAAAATAGTAATTAGGGGCTGAGAGGTTTCCTTGTATTCAGTGGTCCTTGGTGGATTTTCTACCATGAATTTGTCCAGTTGCTTCTTCATATTTTAAAGAACAAAATGTTAATGTTAAGTCTTTGGGTTTGTATCCCAATACAATGTTAATAATTTGTTCCTGTAGTGTTTTCAGACCTCTGGCCAGTAAATCCTCTCTAACATCTTTCACTCTTCCAGATGTACAACATCTTCCCATACCTTGGATTCCTCCTAAGGGCTAACAAGGCTCTTCTCAAAAATAGAGATGAATTCAACGCTTATGTACAAGCTACTTTTGTAGAAAATCTGAAAACCCTGGACAAAAATGATCAAAGAAGTTTTATTGATGCTTTCCTGGTTAAACAGCAGGAGGTAACTGCATCTTTTCTCATTTATTCCAAATTTTATGGTTTTATGAAGACATTCACAACTTCCTTTCAGTCCTTATAATTATAGTTATATTTCTTTAGGGAATATATCTTTGACAAAACACATATAACAAACCAGTAGAGTCAAATAGATATTTGACTCTGTTGGAGTTCCAACCCTTTTAGTCAGTAAACATTTACCTTTATTTATGCTTTTCTTCAGACTATATCAATATATTTACAGAGGCTGCGTCTTTTTATCTGCTCTCTCTGTTGTCCTGGACCTTCTGGCTCTTTCAAAAACATAATGCATTGCTGAACAAAAGTGATACCTGGGCTTTACTGGGATCCTTATTTGGGGTCTCTGCTATATCTGGGTTAACACCTTCATAGAGAAACCAGCTCTCTTTGCAGCTGGCCCCAGTAAACACAGAGATCACGTAAAACATAAAACCTACATCAACACTTTTCTCCAGGTACAAGCCCAAAGCTTTTATTTGTCTTTCATACTTTTTAAAAATATAGGATTTAATTATTAGCAAACTTTTAGCTACCTATATTGCATTTTCACATGAAAGCTTTAAGTTTTGATCCTTTTTTCTCAACCACTTCTTTCAGGAGAAATCCACTACCAACGGGTATTTCCATAACGGCAACTTGCTAAGCTTGGTGAGCAATTTGTTCACTGCTGGTGTTGAGACGATTTCCACCACACTAAAGTGGAGCTTTCTTCTGATGCTGAAGTACCCTGAAGTTCAGAGTAAGTGTTTTTATGACAGATGTTGTCACACTCAGTGCATTAGGAACCAAAGAGGAACATGGAGGGTCAACATACCTATTAATCATCATTAAAAAAAAGCCAAGATTTCCAGTTAATTATTGTCTAGGTATTGCTGTGCCCTGTGGTTCCAACCCAGTGAGGGGCACGCTAGTTGGCCTACCAGTGTATTATAAACAGAGTTTGTATGTGCCAGGTCTTTCACTCATAAAATCTCATTAATTAAAAAGTGGAGAGCTGTCCTGTGTTGGCCAATGAAATTGGTCCAAGTTTCCCTCAGAAACAGGCTGTTGATAAACCAAAGACCTCGTGCAAATATTAAGTGGTCTATACTGAGGCTTTAAATAAGATTCAGGGAATTTTTCTTTGACATTCTCCATTCCGGTTTATGATACAAGGTTGTTAGGAGTCAAGTGGGGTTTTTGAGACACCTCTTGGCCAGAGTAAGACATTTTAGGCAGAGGAGAGAGCAGAAAAATGCAAGTCTTTAGGTTTCTTATTGGTAAAGAAATAATCAAACACTCTAGTTCTGTCCAGTTCCCATTGTTCCTGAAAGGAAAAAAAAAAAGAAAGTTCGGAAGAATTTATGTGTTTCACTCAAGGTCTTTTGTACTTTACATTAGTAAAGCACAGAATATCTCATGAAAAGGATGAATGAGTCCTTGTCTCTTTCTCATAGCTGACTTTTTCCTCAGGAAAGGTCCAAGAAGAAATAGAGCAAGTGATAGGGTCAAACCCCCCACGGATCGAGCACCGAACTCAGATGCCGTATACGGATGCTGTCATCCATGAAGTTCAGAGGTTCTCTAATATCCTGCCATTGGATTTGCCTCATGAGACTGCTGCAGACGTCACTCTCAAAGGCTATTTCATTCCCAAGGTGAGATGTCTGCAGGATTGTTTCTTTTAGCATTTCTTCTTTCTTGAACCTGGTTAATGTGTTAAACATGAACTCTCTAATGAAGTCACATAACAGCAGTCAAAATAACCCCTTTCTCCAGGCTGACCATCTTGAAATCTTGTTGCCACCACAGCATTTGTCCACAGATTAATTCCACTGTCTTATTTTGCAGGGAACATACATCATCCCCTTACTGACCTCTGTCCTGAAAGATAAATCGCAGTGGGAGAAACCAGACACGTTCTATCCTGAGCACTTTCTTGATGCCAATGGAAAATTTGTGAAGAAAGATGCTTTCATACCTTTTTCAGCAGGTGCCTTCTTTTTTCCATTTACTGCTGTTGCAAGTACAGATCTTAGACAAGCGCTAACTGTACCAGTGGTTTTCTATTTCTGAAGCCTGGCCTCCACACTGTCTTCTTCATGGGACCATTTCACAACCTGTATTTCACAGATTTCTCTGATAAGGGAGAGTACTCACAAATGTCTACTAATTCCTCCACCCTCTGGGTGTTATTCATTTCTCAGTAATCAATGAGAATTTTTAACACCTTAAATAGGAGGGAGGCTTTCAGCAAATTCCGTGATGGTTTAGACAACACATTTCTGCATTATAATTTATAGCCAACAACTGCTCCATGGCCTGGGCTTCTTTGTCTCTGACTCTTACCATACACAGCTACATTGTGGTCTAAGACCACACACAAAGCACACAAGAACGGTGGCTTCTGTGTCTTTCCTGGGGAGCCATGTTTCATTTTTGCACGTCCCTTTTAAAAAGTCATGAATAACATCATCTGGGATCAAGACTTCATGTACTGTGCCAACAAAGAGGAGTTGTCTTATATAAAACCCTCAAATTCTGTGTAAAATCAAAGGACAGAAAGGGGTTGCCTTTTGAGGTGTCCACAGAGTGTGACACCTGCACCCATAAAGCATGGGAGATCCTGACCCCCATGATGATTGCTCCTTCTCTGGCATTTCCCCTGCTTTTCACATTCTGTTATTGCTCAATTAAGTTCTTATACATCAGTCTCTGGCTACACTCTGCATTTTTAGAGACCATATTTGTGTATTTTTAATTCTGCATGATATTTGAGTAAGGTTTTTTCCTTGTCATGTTCACTATTCAGCATATAGTAATTATTTTTTTTTTTTTTTTCATAAAAGGGCTTATGATACTTCCAATCCACAAGCCTTCTTTTTCAGATTTAAGTCTAGATGTCCTAACTGAAAGCACATCCATGGAGTCCCAGGTCTGGGCATTTACTGGAGAGCTTATTTCACAGCACAGCCATGAAAACATTCTTCCATTTTCTTTCTGTCATACAAGGGAGTTAAAATCAAATCTTATTTCAGGTCTTTGCTAGTTCTGACCTTGAATCACCGTGCTCTGATTAAGGCAGTTTACAAGCTGCTGAATTTAACCAGGATGGAGAAAAATTTACATTCACAGCAGTTTTGAAGAAAGGCTTATATTAGGACTACATAGAATAACTCTACCTTCTTCCTCGGTGCCACTCTAAACAGCATTTGTGAGTCTCCAAGGTCTTTTCTGAAAAAAATTAATATAAAAAATTGCCTGTGACTAGACTAATAGAGCCAAAGTCTAGACTAAAGAGCCAAAGTTGGTCTGAGATCCAAAAATTGAACCAAGTCAAAGAAAAATCTAAAAATGAAGAAGAATACAAATTTTATTGAAAACTGAAATTAAGGAATTCAGATTGCATTTCCATACATTTCTCCCCAAATGCAAGCATTTAGACAAAGGAAAAGGAAAAAAAAATCACCAGGTGGCTTTGTCATCGTACCCCTGAAGACCAAGTATCCTCTCTCTCAGGCGTTTCTTGTACTAAATAGAATTTTAAGTGCTACCGTGTTCTTTATGCATAGCTAGGACATGACATTTCAAGTCTTCTGAATTCCCACTCATCTTCCTCAGAATAAGAGCTGCTCAGTGTTTTTTATTTCTTCCAACTATTGAAGAGCCAGCTCCCACTGACTCTCTTTTGACTGTTCATTTTGTTCCAGGGCGGAGGGTCTGTGCCGGTGAGACTCTTGCGAAGATGGAGCTCTTCCTCTTCTTCACCAGCCTCCTGCAGAGGTTCACCTTCCACCCTCCTCCTGGAGTCTCTATCTCAGACCTGGACCTCAGCCCTGCTATTGCATTTAACATCATCCCCAAACCCTATAAAATGTGTGCCGTAACACGTTTCTAGAGTTCTAACCCGCATGAGTTTGTTTTAAAAATGTTTAAATTACTTTTTCATTACATCTGACTTCTTAATTCTTTGGCCAAAATAATTCACTACATTACACCTTAATGAAAGTTTCCAGTACTTCTAAAAAAAAGTGGTGTTCTTTTATTTTTTGTTTATTGGGGGAGGGCTGAAGTGGACCAGAAGTGTGTGGACTAATTGATGACTCATGGACCAACCTACTAGATCACCTAATCTGGAGTAAATGATACAGAGCCTCAGCTTTCACATTCTTATTTCAGTTTTCACTTGGTAATGTGTGTTTGTTGAAAGCATGTACCCCAGAAAAACTCCCAAGTCCAGGTTTCTCCAAAGAGACATACAGACCATGAAGCTGTGCTTAGCTTCTACTATCCTGCTTAAAGGTAAGCACTGCAGAGCCTCTGTGGTGACTGTGGGATGTTCAGAGCTTCAGATCTTCAGAACAGAAGGGTTGTTTGGGCTTGGCAGGTAGATGGGTTTGAAGCTGGGTTGGACATACTGATGTTCCCCAATACCTCATTGTGGCTTCTCCCCCTGGCTTTTCTCCTCCATCCTTCCCCTCTTCAGAAGCATTCAGTCTGTGCTTCTGCCTGGGCAGTAATCAGTGCAGACCCTCTGTGGCATGCCATAAAGCTCAGCTTTTCTTAGGTTAGCTATTTTACTTGGCACTAGAAGGAAAATATTCCCTGTTCTGCCATTTCTCCTGAGGGTGGGTATTGAAACAAGACATTCATTCCTTTTCCTCGAAGGAGACCCTCCTCTGAACTTTCCCTTTCATTCATATACCTTCTGAAGCGCCAACTGTGCCAACCGTACATCCTCATTATTGGGTACCATTTTGCCTCTCAGGGGGAACAACTTTAAAACAACAGAGCTGCTGCACTGGAAGTTGGACTACTCCAGATCCTCACAGCTTCAGTTGCTGTTGTAAGGAAAATGAATATCACTTACTTATATCTTCTGAGCTATGTTTGCAGTTGGAGAAGGTGATGTTTTTCATCAGTTAGCTGATATCTGTGAAAATCACAGTTTAATTAGCTTTACCAGGAATAAAAATATTTTTTTCGTCCTCTGCCCCTGAATTTTAAATGTTAAAAACATTTCTGAGAGTATGGGAGGGTTCCACTGAAGGTAAGGTTTGAAAAAGAGAATCACTGTAGAAAAGGTATTAGAAGCTGGTGATCACATTTCATTTTCTGAAGCTGTTCTTTTTCATATCATCAAAGCACTCAAAACAAATTAGATGTTTGCAGTCCTTATTCCTATTAAACTTTAAACAAAACATATTTATCTCAGTAATATAAGAAATCCAGTGTAACAAGAAGTCTTGCATTTGTCTTATAAATAAAGATTCTGAAGCTGTAGGAAGAATGTGATAGTTGAGAGCATGATCGCAGTGCATGGAAGAGGTGGGAGGTGAAACGATTGCACTGTGTTTTCCTGAGAGAGCTTCTGTTTGTACAAAACAGCTAATCTCATCTAACCATCTTTGTACATATCGATTCACGTGACCTCAATTAACGTCCTATCTGAGGCTTTTCCACTTATTTATCTTCAAAGACAGAACCAGATAAAAATGATTTAGTCTTTCACCAGCTCTAACATTTCAGAAAAAAAAAAACCACTCAGTTAAACACTGTTTTTTTCACTTGGGGATTTGGAAAGAAAATTATGAAAAGAATTTATTTTTTCATGAGCAAAACAGGCCCCCGTTGTTTACACTACTTCTTGTCAACAGTTGCCACCAGCCCTAGAGATGTTAAACCCCCATTTCTAGGTCTTTACTAATTCCGAAGAAGATGGACATCACCTGAAAGATGGCAGTGCCAGACTGTGTGCGAGTTATAGCACAGTCGCTTGATGTTTGCAAGATCACCAGGATGAACAACGTCACGAAGGCTGTAACCAGGTGGGACCCACACACTTCAGAAGAAGGCAGAACCCAGTTATACTAGAAACAGGACATTCATTCACATCTAATGTTCATCAAAAAGGCCCATGGTTATAATCACAAGAGTATTTAGCTTGCTGTTGGTCTGCCCAATTGCTTTGGACAGTTTGGGTACACTTCTGTCAGACACACTGGCTGACTGACTGCATCTCACCCTGAGAAGGAACAGAAACTCTCCCTTCACTACACGACACTTGCAGCTGTAAAGTGGCAATTTCTTCTTTAATTGTCATTTCTTTCTCATTTCCCTGCTCTTTTCTGTTGAGTTTCTTCCAATGATGGAATGCTACAAGTCAGTCAAACAGCCCTGAAAATTTATTTCACAAATACAGATGTATCTGCCAGAGCCTACCATATGAAAGAAATAACATTTGTGTACTTGTTATAGCGGATCCCTTCTAAGGAAAAACCTTAAGCCGAGTTGATCTGAGTCCAGAGGGTCATTAAAAATTTTCCTGAATATTCCGTAACTGGATAAGCTCAGTAAATAAAGCATGCACTCGTGACGAAATAGCTGGTGCTTTTGTAATGGACCTTCTGACTTGCTATTAAACATTGCATAAACACTATCTGCAAATTCCAGCTGTCAGAGGGCTCCCGCCTCCTGGCAACAGTAAAAGGAAGTAAAAATTGACTGAGAGCCCAAATAGCCCAAGGTTGACACCGTTTCAAGCCTCCGCATCTGCTCTGCCCCGTAGGCAGCATGGGAGTTGAGTAGTGCTCTTCGCCCACATCCAGCATCCTCAGGGTGCCACCAGACACATCAGGGCTCACCCACCAAGTGCTGGTGCAAAGAACATCGTTGTTTACTGAGCGATCACAACAGAGTGTGTAGGTGACCCTTCCCTCACCATGTTAGTCACAGAATCACAGAATGATATGGGGTTGGAAGGGACCTCTGGAGATCATCTAGACCAACGCCCCTGCCAAAGCAGGTCCACCCAGAGCAGGTTGCACAGGAACGTGTCCAGGTGGGTTTTGAATGTCTCCAGAGAAGGAGACTCCACCACCCCTCTGGGCAGCCTGTTCCAGGGCTCTGCCACCCTCAAAGTGAAGAAGTTTCTCCTCATGTTTAAATGGAACTTCTTATGTTAAAGTTCTACTGTCTCACCCTGCAGTCAATGAGTGCTTGTGGTGGTAATACTTCTAGGAGTAGATGGAGAAGATAAATCCGCTTCCATTTCAAGTTCTTCTTATCAACACCTCTCTGAAGGCAGGAAGACAGAAGCAGCAAAGGTCATGTTAGTGCTTCAGTGAGTTTCCTATGCTGGCTATACATTGAGGGGTTTCAACTGAAAAGTCCGTCTTGTCTGGACTGACCCTGCTCGTTCCTCCAGGAACGATTATTTGCCTAATCAGCCTGAAATTTTTCCTTTCACATGGCAGGATCCTACATTGCATGACCACCTCATGCTCTTTGCTGAGATATCTCTGTTTATCAGGTGGTTATTTTCTGTCTTCAAATCAAACAACCACTGGACGTAGTTACCTGGAAATTATTTTCCCTCTTGATAAATATAGAGTCGCCACAGCTTCTGTAAAAATGGTCTAATTGGATTGAATGGGACAGAATCTAGAGGTAGACATCTGGATCTATCAAAGGCAATGGCAGAATTTACCTGGATTTGAGAAAGACAAAGATTATAATCTTGGTATATTCAGTTATCCTAAAATACTGGGCTGCCTGAAACACAGATTGGGCTTTGAATCAGGAGTGTATACATCTGTGCCCTTGCTCACACACTAACAAACCACTATCGTTTCCTGCAATTCTCACTTTCCTATGGTCTTGCAGAAATTCTCTGTTGCATGCCAATAGCTCCCTCCTGCCTGGAATCCCTGCTTTGCTCAAACAATATATTCAGTTTTTAAAAATTGATTAAGTAGAATCGTAGCTTGGTTTTCTGTAAGCAGATCTGCCAGCCCCGTACAAGTGATTCAGATACACGTACTGTCTTTCCAATGGCACTGCACATACAAGTGACATTCTTGTATTTAATGCAGTATGAAACTCAGAAAGCTAAAATAATAATGGAATATTTGAATATTAGTGAACTTAAATGTCTCAATCCACCTTTTTTCCCTCCTTTTAGAAAATTTTGTGCCTCCTATTGTGCTCCAGGCATAGATTTAGCAAGGAGAGGTGCCTTCCATTAGTACCATCCTGTCTGGTACACACTGCAAGTTGAGTTACCCTGGAATTAGCCCATGAATGTGTCCAGCATCACCTCCTCAAAGACCTACAGGCATCCAGCCCTGCATCATTCCAACCCTGCATCATTCCAGCCCTTCCAGAGGTCTATGTACATTAACTATTTACCTTTCTCACTCACTTGGGCAGTTGTTAGTTAAACCATTAGACCACATCATTAGTGATGTCAAAGGATGCAAGGAAAAAACACCAGCAAGCTGATCAGTTGGGCACTGCGTGAAGCTTTGAAACTATGTGAAGCCAGAACTGGTATTTATTTGAATTTTTAGCAGCTTGACAGCTGCTGTTCAGAGGCTCCCTGGCAGCTGTTTGGCCAGCAATATGCCGCTGCTATGCTTCTAGTCCACATCATCTGAAGCAAAGGACATCTGAGTGACAGCGTTGACATAAGTCAAGCCAGCAGCTTAGAGGAGAGGCAAACCTTGGAGGAAGCAACAGTCTCTTGGGTATCAACCAATCTACTTTTTTTACTTGAATCTGTGTAGACTGCATTTTTTCCTCCCTTGCTTTCTATAATACACCCCCTGGGCACATGCTGTCTGCATTAAGCCTTCACAGAAATGAAGCCAGTTACTTAGCTTTCATATAGGACTAAGGACACCCTTGCTGTCAGTACCAGAAAAAATAGGTAGAAGATGTAATGAACAGGTCTGCGTTTCCTCCCCAGTCCCTTTCTGTAGGCTTGGTTCTCTAAGGTCCTTCCCCTGAAGCTCGTGGCTCATTTTCTCAAGTAGAAAGAACGACCTAACCTTGTTTCGCATACAGGCCGGCCCCTCAAATCTTCTTTCCCATCTCTCCATGTCTTATCTCTCTGTCTTTTGCTCTGTTTCCCAGACAAATTCAGGAACAAATCTGCACGGCTTCACAGGGTCCCTTTCCACTACCTGGAGTCTTTGTTCTGCCTTTGCCTGTCCTCCACCTTTCTGCTCCCCTTCCTTTGCCAGACAGGACTGCCAAAACTGGTTCTCACTCAGGCTTCAGTTAACCTCTTTGTCAAAAGGAAATAGGACTCCTTTTATACTGGACCTGACTCCTGCGAGGTGCTGCAATCATGGCCCCTTCCAGTTCAGTAGATAAACACAAGCTTAAGGCTAAATCTTAGCAGTCCTCATTAAGTATATAATGACTGACTCAATCTTCCACTCCCCAAAGGAGCATTTGCAAAGCATTTGGAGTTATTTACTGATAGAATTGATGGAAAGGACTTCTAGCAATCGCTCCTGACTTGTGAAAAAATACATTTGTGCTGAAGTTAAAATCTGCAAGACTTTTTATCCAGCCTTTGCATGCTTAGCTCTACCACGAGTAGAAGATACATAGACAGACTTGTCTTGAGCATAAAGGAGACACACAGTAGAAAGGAAACAGACTTATTCCTGTATTAGACATTGAAAGACTTCTTTATAATGTTTTTCTTTATTTAGATTGCTCTTTTCAGGTTTCTCTGCTTCTTAATTTCACATACTAAACTCTTTTAGGCCATGCTAAGGAAAGGAGAGGCTTGAGGACTTATACCACAACAGATAGATGGGGTTAGAGATGTCCAAGGATTCTGCTGTAGATATCCCAGAAAACAGTTATACAGAAGGAATCATTCTTCAGTCAGAAGCGGTACAATTACAGCTGAGTTACAACAAAACTATTAAACTTACAACCATTCCTAAGTCTTCTGGATTTGAGAAGTCTTCTGGATTTTCTCTGCTTCCCTGAGCAGAGAAGTCATGAGCCTTTAATACCTTCAATTTTAGGTTTATGCAGGAAACTCGTGTGAGTTCTGATCTCAGCTAAGTTATTAAATTCCACCAAAGTGCTCCTGCAGTGCACAAAATTTGATCTGAATGTAGAGGAATGTGGGATTTGGCTATAAGTGAGATTTAGCTAAAAAATGAAAAGGTGTATGAATCACTCTGAAAAATGAGCAGGTAAGAAACTGGGCATTCATGCTTTTCAGCAATGTTACTGATGGTATATTCGTCTCCGAGACATTACCCTGCGCTGGAAAGCCACAGCTATGTAATTTCTTAGCTAAAGTGGTAGCCACAAGCCTGCTATAACCCTTCCTCCGATGTTCTGGAAGAGTGTAACCATGAATCATGGTGGCAAACTGGTCTGTCAGGCTCCAGGAGAGGGGATATCCATTGTCATCCAGGACACAGACACTGGGGAAGCAGCAAATGAGTTTAGCAAGGTACTTCTGGCTCCTTGGGTTGCCCCCCCGTGACCAGGTTTTGCTGAGCAGGCTGGCGTGGGAGATGTCCAGGTGAGCCAGTGTTAATTTAGGGTCCATCCTAAGAGACAGTACAGGAAGCGTATTAGGTAGAAAGCTGTGCCTTATATTCTCCAAGCAACTGCGCTAGATTTTAAGCTTTCTTCTCCAGCCAAACAGATTTTCAAGTCTAGAACAGAAAGGGGAATCAAAGACAGCTGAGTCATTAGGCTGGAGGATGTGTGAATAATTATAGAGGGCAGTGCTTCTCCATTTTAGGTCTTTGTTTATATAAACGCCTGAGTCTCCACAACGCACTCCAGAGGTGCCTTATTCCTTACAGGAAGAGTGGAGAATATGTTAAGGAAGGCATAATATGCCCCAGTGACATATTAGGTGGCACAGGAGAGTGGAAAGGATTTGATTTCCAGTCTCGCATCCTCCAAGTCTGATAGATTGTCTCTGGATTTTGAATCCAATGCTGAGAAATTTGTTCTGGGAAAAATGGGGCCTCTGGTTGCTCTACTCTTCTGCTCTGATGTCAGACCAATATCTCACCAGCAGAGGGATGTTAGAAAAGGCTTCAAGCAGTTGTGTAAAGCCCCCTTGTGAAAAACAAACTTTGCGGGAGTCCCAGGTCCATCTATCAAATGTAACAAGCTTTGACACAGGAAAGTCAAAGGGAGTGGAAAGCAGACCTATGGATCCCATGTACACGACGAGAGGAGGGAATGGGGACTGTTCTGGAATATAAAACTGCAAAAGTGATAGAGTGATTAAAGAAAAATCTTGGTAAGTATTTAAGGTGATAGTTCCTTCCATACCTACTAATTCCTCAGTCAGGCTTTTGACCCATTCACAGAGAAAGCCTAGCAGTCTTCCTGATAGTTTTGACTTAAATGTACTTTCAGGAAATATGTTGCTATAGTAATGACATCAACAAATAACACAGCGTGCTTAGACATACTGAAGTCTGACATCTGGCAGCCTGTCCGGGTCTGAATGGAGAACCATCTGGAAAGAGGATGCTTTCACATCTACCTTCTTAGATAAACCCACAGTTCTGGATATTTCACATATTCCATTCTGCAGCCCTGTGTATACAAAGATAAACATTAAGGCACTTTGAAAAGAAAGCATTTTTTTTTTAAATAAAGCCCAATGGAACACTTTTAGTGGAACTAGCTAGGTATCTGAAACCTCCAAAATTATTAACTAGGTTCCCTCCACACTTTGGCTACAGCTTTACATCCATGACGCTCAGAAAGCACCACCCTTTTCATCTCATCCAACCACCAGAACAATAAGGACACAGACCCTCTCCGAGTGAGCTGCCTATCTAACTCCTACCATCAGTTTGAGCCACAGTAAATTACCCAGTCCTAATATAAGGATTTCAATCATGGAGGAATCACCTTTTCCATAAGCGAGTTCTTCTACAAATTGGTAACCTTCACCATTAAAAATGGTTTAGCTTTCAAACGCTCTCTCTCACTAAACCTCTAATTACCACATTGACTAGCACTCAGCTCAGTCTGTATGTTGTCTTCAGAATCCTATGGCCATTAGCAAAAATAACATAAACAAACATGCCTTCCTGCCAAGGAAATAGCTCCATCTAACTGAAAGCTGAACTTGAAATGGTAACAGTGAATATGATGTGGATGAAATTCAAAATCTAGAAAAGCCATATCCTAGATCTTGTGTTTGACAGAAGTACAAGAAATGTTTCTACAGAGCAGAACGGTAAGGTCTGCGCTCCATTAAGACTTTTTAAACCAACGGGATTTTCTATTCTGTTTCCTTTAAACCCAGTAAGCCTGGACTGTACCTTGTATCTGAAAAATTTGTCCCCAGTTAATGGCGTTTGTGTTTTCCAGTAGCTCCTGGTAAGCTTGTAGCTCCTTGTAGAAAACTGCATGAGCGTTGGTGTAATGGTCGAGGTCATCCATCTCATTCTGGGAAGAAAAAATCTGGAAGAATTAAATATCCCCCCCCCTTCCCACACACATATCTTTCACATTGGAATCAAAACTTACCGAAAGTCAACCCCAAAGATTTAACAAATATTTGGACCTTCAGGATGGCTTCTTTTAGGATATTTTCAGTAGCAGCTCTCAAGTAAGACAGCAGAAATATCTGTTGCTCTCCACAGCATCATATTAGTAGAAAGCAGCAATGGTTACTAAGTCCTCATGTACCCAAAGCACAGTAACCCAAATCTGGTAGCAGTTTCTTGAAACTCTTGCCTAATTCAAAGCTCACCTCTACTGCTAGTTGTCCCAAAAAACATGCTGTGTTATTTGTTTGCCAAGGTCAACGTGTTTAGAACACATCTCTTCTGGTAAACAAAATAGGACCAATGCTTGCTCTCCACCCCCGAGATGAAAGAGCACAGTCTGGCCTCATCAATACTATTAAACTCTCACAGCCTCCAAAACAGGTTGGAAGCATCCAAATTGCCAACTGGGGATTGTCCACATCATGTCCCAACTCCTGTGTTGCTGGCCCAGGAGAGTTGGTTGTCCCAGAGAGCATGCCAAGGATTTAACTCCACAGGCAGTACTCCTAGTACCCCGTATGAGACCACACCAACAAGAGCTTGTCTCCTTGCCTGGAGACACAAATCCCTGCAACTCAGAGGTTACTTTATCATGGTGGACAGAAGAGTTTGAGGCAATGCCCCCTCACAGCATTTCTTTAGCACTGCCTATTATGGAATAAAAGACTGCAAAGAGACCCTTCTTTCACCTGCAACTGCATCTGCCCCATCACAAACTCACTAAGATTCTTTTTTCTGTCTGCACAAAGGCTAGAAAGACCAAAGAGTCCTGGGAAAGTTCGGTCAAGTGTAATGAGTGCAGGTAAAATGTGTCTCTGCATAAGCTACGCAAGTTAATCTTCAGTCGGTGCAATCAGGATAATTACAATCAATTAGAACACGTGCTTCATAAGTAAGCTTGATTAGGCTATAATTGCTATAGTTGGCTTCGTGCTGGCACCCACTGGGATGTCCTATTGCACTTCACGGTTCCCACCTCCCCCTGTTAGATGCTTCCCAGATAGAGCCAGCCCCATCCACAAAGCTCTCGGCTGAGAGGAAGGCCCCAATCACGTTGGATCCACCTGTCAGAAACAAAAATTAAAAAAATAGGTCAATCTACCTCCTTCTGCGGCCGGGTGATGACAGCTTTGAAGTCTGGCCATGAGTCTACCACCACCTCATTCCTGAAAGGGTTGCCTCGGTTGATGTTCATCACAGCCCCATAAACCTGCAGGGTGAACAGCCAAGAGAAGAAAGACAGTTTGGGACACACTTACATGGCACCACTGTTATAAACCAGAGACTGAACCAGTGACAAGGAGCTGAAAACACATATTTAGATTTTCATAGACACACATTTATCACCTAGGTTGATACCTACACACTCACCCGTAAGGCGTATTATCACAAAGATAAAGCATTGTTTAATTATGCCAACCCTAATTACTTTGAAGAGGGGGTGGACCTGTTTGCTTCCATTTTTATCTTAAGTACATGGATTTGGGTTAGTAAGCAGAGCCAAATCGATATCTTAGATGTAGTCACCTAAACAGCGAATCAGTCAGTCCAGAAGAAGCACAACCCTCTCCCCATGGCTTTGATCCCCTGACAAATGTCCTGATTCACTGATGGAAGTACCACGAAAACGACAGGTCAGCGCTGCATTACCTTGAGGGACTCAGGGAAACTCCACCTTAACATTTTCTCCAGCATCTGCAGCTTCAAGGAGCAGTTGAGCACCAGCATCTTCCTTGCTGGGGACACACACAAGGTATAAAGAGTCATTGAGAGAAGCAGTAATGTGGAGGAACTGAGTGGCATAATTGCTAATTTCATAAAATACAATAGCTCCCACGAGTGCCCTGTTTCAGCATTTTCCTATGGAAAGGGTTTTGGGAATAATCTCGTATTTTTCAGTGAATGGATGTGCAGAGAACAGAATGACGGGATGATGTTTGGCAGAGCAAGTTGGAGTCGGAACATTCTGGGCTTAATTTGCTATTCTACACCAGGTTTGTTGTGCAACATCAGGCAGGTCATCGGGAAGACACTATACGGCTACTGCGGAGGTACTGATCCAACAGAGAGATCGCAAGTAAGACAACAATCAGATGTTACTGAATCTGATTTTCCCGGTTTTAAAGGAAATACTACCAATGTCGAAGGGTCTTAGAATTGATGACTTAACTTGTCAGCACTATATATTAACCTTTTAATTGACCTTCTACTGCAAGTTAGTCAAGGAGTCTTTCCAAGATTGCTGCTACGACTGATCCGTTACCCATAGAAGGCAGCCTCTATTTAATTATTCTTCATACAATGTGCCAGTCTGGCCATTTTCTTATTTTGTTTAATTCTACAAATTCAACAGCATGTATATTTTTCTAAAGGCTTTGCATCTCGTAACTTGAATCTTCCTTCCACGTTTCGATTTCAAACGTTTAGTCCAGTTTCCAAGGGACAAGGCTTTGATTAACAGAGAAACAACACAATTAGTCAGCACTAATTTCCTCTTCTGGTTGTCCCCAGCAGACAGATTAGGTGTTGAATAAAACATAGCATTAAGCAGCGTGTACACAGGCAACCTGCTCCCCAGGTCAGGGCAGAGACAGGAGAACAGAGGGAGACAGTGAAGCTCAGGGTCCCCACTAAGACGCCTATGCCCTAGATAAGCAAATATCTTCCAGCATCCATGGGAACCACCATCAGCCTCAAGCCCTCCCCATGTTCCTTGTCTTGCTTCACTGAACATAATAATTAAAAAAAAAAAAAAAATTAAAAAATTAACCCTTTCTATGATCACATGTACATACTTAAATTTATTGAAGCTCACACTCCGTTTTCTCACAGCGTTCAAGGGGAAAATCGCCTCTGTGACCCAGAGCACCAGTTAAAGACCAGGCTGGATGGGGCTTTGAGCAACCTGGTCCAGTGGGAGGTGTCCCTGCCCATGGTAGGGGGGTTGGAACTAGATGATCTTTAAAGTCTCTTCCAACCTAAACCATTCTATGATTCTATATGCAACTATATCTAAAGGCAGCATTGATACGAGGTTGAATACCCCGCTACTCTTCTGTAAGGGCAGTTCTTGCACCTCCGTGCCCAGAAGTACTTTCAGAGTGAAAACAAACATCACACCAACGGACCACCCGGTTCCTTACCTGCTTGCAGGCTCGTACCTCGTCCTTCCAAATCGCAATAAGCTGGAAATCAGGAGACAATAAAATGCTTCGTGGCTGCTTCTGCGAGAGGAACAGTAAAAGTCCTTGTTCAGAATCTTAAAGCTATAAAAATATAATTTTATTGATCAAAATTCTTCTGGTGTACTGTTCCTAAAAGCTTTATTCTTTGTTTCTTTTGTGGAGGATGGAAATAAAAGCCGGAGCCTGCCACACCTTGGGAGGAGGAGGGACTCGGTAAGCACAGCGAATAGTGTCAAAAGGCTTGTTCAAAAGTAGAAGCTCTAGTGAGAACCTTCAATTTTGTCATTAAGACGTTTAATCTCCTTGCATTCATGGCAATGAATGATCTGCTCTGCACATACGTATAATTATCCTTTGTCTTCTCAGTGGTAGGGAAATTAAAGCGGTCCATTCTCTTTCTCAGTGCCAGGCTTCATACCATGAGGGAAATGAGCTCAAGATAAACTGAGACACAGAAAACCAGGCCACCTAAGCAGCCCCGAGAATCGTTTTGAGGTGGCAGCTCTGTTCACCCTTTGCCTGGGTTTTTGTTGGTCCCAGAAAGTCCAGTTTGATGATGGTAACCCATATTGTCCTTGTGATTTGGATTTGATAACCTAGAGCACAAGGCAGAAGAGTCAATAGGGAAGGAACATTGAAGTGTTACGGGAGAGCACATGCAGAAAGATGCTTTATTTGAGCATAAGAGTTGCTATGGGATATGGATTGATATTCCTGCTATATCTTAAGATGACTCAGGTGATTCTGCCCCTCCACTCCACTCTGGTGAGATCTCACCTGCAGTGGGGATTCCAGCTCTGGAATCCTCAGCACAGGAAGGACATGGACATGGACCTGTTGCAGTGGGTCCAGAGGAGGCCCCAAAGGTGATCAGAGCACTAGAGCCCCTCTGCTGTGAGGACACGCTGAGAGTTGGGGTTGTTCAGTCTGGAGAAGTCTCCAGGGAGACCTTAGAGCCCCTTCCAGTACCTGAAGGGGGCCTACAAGAAAGCTGGAGAAGGACTTTTTACAAGGCATGTACTGCTAGGACAAGGGGTAACAGCTTCAAACTGAAAGCGGGGAGATTTAGATTAGATCTCAGGCAGAAATTTTTCACTCTGAGGGTGGTGAGCCACTGGAACAGGTTGCTCAGAGAAGCTGCAGATGCCCCATCCTTGAAGGTGTTCAAGGCCAGGCTGGATGGGGCTTTGAGCAACCTGGTCTAGTGGGAGGTGCTGGCAGGGGGTTGGAACTGGATGATCTTTAAGGTCCCATCCAACTTGAACCATTCTATGATTCTATGAATTCTGTAGCTTGTAACTCACTTACCTACTTGAAACCAAGGTTTGTGAAATGGAAGTTTCAGATGCTCTTGGGTCTAGTCACCCAAGTTCACAGTTCCGCACCCACTGATCAACAGTGAGCCTTCTCCTAAAATAGTCCTCAGGTCCCATCAGACACCACAAACTGATCAGCCTGCAACTCTGCCCAATGGTATCCACCATCAAGTAAGCTGCTAAGACCACATCCTAAAAGCCTGGCTTTATGTTCCTGTTTACGTGTGCATGAGAACCCCGAAGTACCAACATCCACAGCCAACCTATCAGAAATCTCCCAATGTCAGTAAAAAAAAATTAAAAATTAATAAAATGATGGTTTTCTTCTGTAAGTATCTACCCCTGTAATGCAGTACCTCCACTGCTGGGGACAGCTTTGCACTGTGTTTACAAGGTCTCAGGTTTGAGGCTCAAAAGGTGCTTTTTAAATGTTTTACTTCGCTGTGTAATTTAGAATTTCCTTTAGTTGACCAGGTGTCTATGAATAATTATTTTATTTTTGTCATATTTGCACGGTACAACCACAGTTTTATATAGACAGCAGTAACGAGCAGTTACTCTATGTCAAATGAGATATTTATGACTAATATACTGAATATACATAAATAACAGGCAGAGTATGACAGCAGAGACCTTGAGAAAGGGAGAGATGGGACGCGGTGCAGGGAAGTACAGGTACAGGGTGACAAGCGATGGGACATGGGAGAGCGGTGGGGATGATAAGAGACGAGGGAGAGCTTGGCATGGGACACCCCTCAGCTACAAAGAACTCACCAACAATCAGCTTGGGCAATACAGACCCGGGAGTTGGGCAAAACGGTTTAGGAGTAACAAAGAAAGAGCATTTAACATACATAAAAGGCTAAGATGGCAGGAAAATATCAACCCATAAACTGGATTAAATTACTCTTGGGGGAGTGGTTATGTCAGTAAGTGCTCCCCTTGCCAGGTTATCAAAAATTTGAGAACTATTTCTAAGTATCTATATACTTTTTGATGTGATTCAGCAAAAAAGCAAGCAAGTACTTAGTCTGGTTTTCCTGATCTTACACGTAACAACTACAGAGAGGCTTTCAATCTCTCATAGGAGAATAGAGATAATTAGCTCATGTCTCATTAAGACTTCCAGCAGCTTGTAAACAAAAGGACAAGTGTTTGTGCTGTAAATTAATGTAAAGAGCACTGCTGTCTTCTGGCAGATAATTCGACTGGAGAAAGCACTTTATATTAACTGGATCTTTTAAGGAAGAAGCTCTATCATGGAAAAAAATGAAGGACAGATTAAAGTGCATGAGGAAATAAGACTTTTGACTTAATTTTCTTTCCCTAAAGCTAAAGAATATCTGGCAGTTAATAAAATATAAGGTGAGTATACAACTCTGAGATAGAGCTTTGCTTTATAACATTCTTACCTGCTTTCCCCAACCACCTGGATAAATCAGGTGTGAATGTCTTTTTTTAAAGTTTAAGCAGTGAATATGAAAAAGTAAAAAAACCCTTGTATATTTGATAAAAATCATTCATATTCTGGCCATGGAGGGTTTTTATTAAAAAAAAAAAAAAGAGGTAAGAAAGTTGAAAAGGGGATTTGCAAATGAACATTAGATAAGCATATTTTTTACTATGTGTTTCGGGTTTAAAGAACATTTAACTCCAAAACAAAAGTTAGTTTAGCAAGAGATATGACCTTCACTGATTTACAGATACAATATAAAAGTCCAAATATAATGGAATATGTTGCCTTATTCTATAAAAATACCCTGATAAACCCAGGATCCTTTTCCCTCCTTTCTCCTAAAAGAGTATATATCATCATTAGAAGTCATCACAGGTCCAACCCCACCCTCCCCCAAATAAAATCCCTCGGTTGATCACTTAAATCACTAGAGTCCCAGAATGTATCTACAGATTTATACACCAATATTCATAGAAAATGTTTTAACAGAAATTCAGCAGTCACAACAGCAAAGCCATTAGGAAGAAAACCACGATGAGCATCCTGATGCTCTACATTAACACAGAATGCTGGCAAAGGTTATCTTCTTCAAAGGAGACCCCATATATTTTGGTTTCTCAAAGGAAGTTCACCTTCTCATAGGTCTTTTCAATGAGGGTTAACATGTTCTTCAAGTCAGCTGACTGCTGAATAGTGTTCATATCCTTTAAAAGTCCTTCCTGATTTTTAATCTTCAGAATTTCTTCCTAAAGAAGGAAAGAAAGAATAACCGACAACAAATAAAACACAACTTTCATTGAGTCCAACAGAAATTTAACTTTCGTGCAACCTAGCTGTAGCTAAAATCAGTAAGAATAAAAAGTATTCAAAGACACGGAATCAGACAGTCTTCCTTCCATCAGCTACAGAGATACTTTTCCGAAATGGTAACAGGTCCTCTGGGACCACAGGTCTCCTAGGAAAAGGCATGTGATCCTTTATGGCAAATTTTCTAGGGCTTTGTTCTGTTTTTAAAATGTAAGCGTATAGTTCTCAATGAAAAAAAAAAAAAAAAGAAAAAAGATAAAAGTTTCAGATATTTTCAAGTTTTCAGAATTGCACCCTCTGGCAGAGGTTAAGTGATAAAAGCCCATTCTGTTGCCTTTCTTCTCATAGCCAAGGTGTCTCTGAAAATATATTCCATGCTCACCTGCAAAATGGGTGCCTGGAAACTGCACTTGGGGAGTTCTGGAAGGTGAAGTGCTCCACCGTCGTTTTCCCTGAACACCTAGAAGGCAAAAAAGGGAAAAAACAAACAAAAAAATTCACACCCAAACATCAGGCACACTAGTAAGAAAATCAACTGGCTGTCATTATCCAACTTCTGAAAACTAAATTTCTTAATTTTGCAACTGAAGTTGGAAAGATTGAAGAGATACATTCCCAAAGACAAACAAGACCATCCTTATATGATGCTCTCTGCAGAAACAGCTTGGATGCGATAGCTCTAGAAACACGTTCTCCTTTAAAGAATGGAGCAACATCCATTGGAAATACCTTCTTGGCCTTTCTTTCATCTTCCTCTAACTGGCTCTTGAGCACCTGGATTTTGTACTGCAGCTGCTGTATATCTTCTTCAGTGCGTTCTGCTGATCGCTCAGCTTCATTTATCTCTTCCTAAGACAAAACAGAGACAAAACCAGAGCAAAATTTACTTTAGAGATGGTGAAGCTTTTGCTTATAAAATACTAATAATCAGCATCAGCTGAGTCACTGAAAAACCATCCAAAAAGACAAACTGCTTTGTAGCAAAGGTGGGTGACGATGAACAGTGGACATCTCTTCCACAACAGAACGGACATAGCCAGCAGTCCATCTACTAAAGAGTTACAACACACTGAGCAGCAGATAAGTAAGAGATTTTCTTTATTTCATACCTGCAATTGTACCAAAGACTCTTCATTTGTCTCCAGCATTTGTTTCTCTGCCATTTTAAGGCTCCGGACATTCTTCAGGTTGCCCAGCTTCCCCGGAGGCACCTTTAAAGTCTTGAAAAATCTCAGCACCCTTTATTATAGAAAAAAGGAAAGCATGACTTGCTTGGAGTTCTTTGCAAAACAAAAAGAAAACTGACTAATGACTTCTCTGGGGAAAAAAATAAACTCAATTTAACCCAGTTGCTGTCAGTGAAGTAAAACGATCCAGGCAGGAAGAAAAGCTGTCTTGAATTGTTTTCCAAAAATCATGTGGAATAGACGTCTAAGGAAGGAACAAGGAACAAGAAATCCACCCCCCCCCCCATTCTAACCTTTGCTATTACACTGGTGTTGTGTGGTTTCTATCCCATTGGCCTGTACACTCCCCGACTGTAATTTGACATTAACTAATATTTTCCCAGTTCTGACCTTTCTACTTTTCAAAGTAAAACCAAGTTCTAAAAGCAGCGTTTTTAACTGCTTCCACGCAAAATCATTTTAGTTAAATCTGTAAATGCTTTTGTGAAATACGATATCTAGTTTTATGCCAGAGGACGAGTTTTAGCTTGCTCTCAGAGGTCCTTCTGATTCTGAGCAAGACTTGAATTCTTCCAAGTTGGATCTGTCTCTTAGATACACCAAACTGCCACAATTTCCATGCATCTCAGATGAGACTGCAGGAGTCTGGCAACTCAGAAATCAGACATTAAAAACATTTAAATAAAAAAGAATCACAGGAAACCATTTATGAGAAACTAGCTCCTCATGTTTGACTCCTGAGGTACTGTAAGAACAAAGAAAGCAACATACAGGCTCAGGCTCTATGTTGAAAAGAGCCTGGTACAACGACACACGTGCATACAAAAATTCTCAGGCACCCAGGCACACGTGATTGCTCCCACAATGACATAAAATGGCTGTAAGTTCTGCCCCAACACAAAATCTCAATTCTCCGTGAAGTAACTTCAATAGTCAGAAAATGAATTCGCATTTAAGAAAATCTAGCTATAGCTGCTCCTGCCACTACCATAAAATGCTAACAAAATAAACAGCTGCCCACAAATTTAAAACCTGTATAAATTTATAGCTGATTAAAGGAGCTCTTAAGAATACATCCTAGGTTCTGTTACTCATATAGAAGTAGTTAAAGTGGCTCTTTCAACAACTCTTGCTTGTCCGCTGCGATCAATACACCATCAAGATATCTCCTTCCTTGATTTTGTATAATTGTTCCCTTCCAAGACTTCGTAAATGTGACTGCTCTGAAAAGCAATTCTGTAAGTACGGCACAAAACGACTGCGTAAACTAATTCCATTCTCTCCCTCTTTTTTTTTTTTTAAATTATAATTTTTCACCTTTCTTTCAGTAAATTGAGGTGCTTCTGAACATCATCTTTTTTCACACTTTGTTGGCACAAAACAGATCTGGAAAGAAAATAAAGGTAGAATTTTCATCACAAAGCCTGCAAGCACAGAGTACACATCAAGTGACATGAACAAAGTCAGAACTTCTCCAGCTAAAAACTTCCAACTTCAGATAGAAAGTGTTATAATATACCAGATAAAATATATACAGCCAGCCATATTGCCCAAAAAAGCTCTAAAGCTTTTCCAGTTCAAGCAATGTTATGATTTTTACTTTATTCTGTCCAGAGAAGGGCAACGAAGCTGGTGAGGTGTGTGGAGAGTAAGTCTTATGAGGAGCAGCTGAGGGAGCTGGGGTTGTTCAGCCTGGAGAAAAGGAGGTCAAGGGGAGACCTTTTCCCTCTCTGCAATTCCCTGAAAGGAGGGCGTAGAGAGGTGGGGGTCGGTCTCTTCTACCAAGTCACAGGCAATAGGATAAGAAGAAGTGGCCTCAAGTTGTGCCAAGGGAGGCTCAGAGTGGATATTAGGAAAAAATTTTATGCTGAAAGGGTTATTAAGCATTGGAACGGGCTGCCCAGGGAAATGGTTGAGGCACCATCCATGCAGGTATTTAAAAGACAGATAGACATATTGCTTAGAGACATGGTTTAGTGATGGTTTTTATCAGAGTTAGGTTGATGGTTGGACTAGATGATCTTAAAGGTCCCTTCCAACCTAGACAATTCTATGAAACAAAGAAGAACGAACAGGATATTTGGCACTTACAGTATTACTGAATCCATTACAGTTTCCAGAAACCGCCTACTGGTCTCCGAGAGAGGCTGCCAAGACCCTATTTTAGCACTGGTTAGCTTCACCTTTTTGGAAACACCTTTTTCTCCTGTTAACACAAAGGCAAAAAGAAAAAGATATGATTTGTCAAACCTGGACAGACAGCTTTGTGACTCAGTTCAGTCAGATTGTAGGAATAGGTGTAACAGTTATGATTTTTTCATGTCACAAAATTATCAGGAAAATCTATCCACATGAGGTGCTACTTATTATTTGCAAGTAACAAGTTGTCTAAAAAAGCACAAAACAGAAAAGGTTCTTTCTTACAGCAGTTTCATTCTAAACAGATACTTTTCCAAAATCATTGGTGATACAAGTGAGAAAACCCAGAACGAAATTTTTAACAAAAAGAAGAATAGTGGGAATATATATAAGTAAGAAACTCAGTGCAGCAGAGGACTCGCCTCATTTGTATGTTCAATATAACACATGCCAGTCTTAAGATAGAAGGTTAATAGAGAAGACCATGATCTGTGAAAAGAAACTTAAAATGTTGTGGGTGCTTGTGGTAGAATTTCACCAGAGAATTTAACCATATACTTGTAACAACAGTATATGATTAATACGTGCATATACAACACACGATTTGGATGCACGCTGGCTAACCATACTGCAAATACTCACTGTTACTGCTCAGAAAAAAAACTTTTGAAGCTTATTTAAGTGACATCTCAGACATCTATGATTTCAACATAGCAGTTACTACTTTCACTTCCAGTGTTTTTTCAAAACACTCACTTTGCTCGAGACAAACATAAGGCAAGAATACAATCCTACCTGCAGGGGAATAGTCCTCGTGCTCCTGAGCTTTCCCTTTGACTGTCTGAGTAACCTGCTGAAATGACAAATTTACAGCAAATATGGTAATACTGAAACACCCTATGCTGCAACCAAACATCTAGTTAATTAAATATTTTCTATAAATTCCAGGAGAAAACTGGGAAAAAATGCCTTTTTTTTCCTTGGGTTACTTCTTTAACTTTGTTGAGGCAAAGTAATGAATTACCTTTCTTTTCTGACCTTGTTTTCTTCCTTCTCCATCCGTTCCCTTTCTTTTTCTGGAAGAGCCCTGATGATTTTGTGATTTAAAGGCTTTTTTTGCTGATCCCCCACCAGGGGTCTCCCCCATTTTACCAGAAGATGCGTGGTGGTGTTTCATTATCTGCAAACCAAACAGAACAGGAGGAAACAAAAAAAAAAAATGCTGGATGGAGCTTTGAGCAACCTGGTCTGGTGGGAGGTGTCCCTGCCCATGGCAGGGGATTTGGAACTGGATGATCTTTAAGGTCCCTTCCAACCCAAACCATTCTATCTTTCTGTGAAATGCTTGCCTATTTTCTAACCCAAAGCCTAAATCTTGCATATTTATCTAAGTGCAGGACCACTAAAGCAGCATCCCCATTTGCCTTTTAGACAAGTCTTGGGGTGTTCAACTATTTATTTTTAAATTTAAAAGCTGGCGGCTCCAAGGAGCAGCAACGGCAACACAACAGTAACTGCACTCAGAACAGCCTAATTTCTTCTTAAAGGCCTCCAACAATAGGAATTCTTTATCTTTCTAATGCTGCTCAGTGCATTTATTATATTACCGCAACTTTTTACCTAAGCACCTAACCATAACGTTCCCTGCTGGGGTTTAAATCCATAGTTTCTTTTTGTCATAGAATCAAAGAATGGTTAGAGGTTTTTTACTCACTACAGAGGGGGAGGAAAAAGAAGTCACACAGGAAGAGTAATCATCACACTCCTCAGCCTTCTCCTTTCTAAGCCCAACGATTCAGATGTATTTAGTTGTACCTTCATCCCCTCAGGACACTTCTTCCCTCACGCAGAAACCCCGCCACCGCTTGCCAGGCGATAGTCGCGACCGACAACAGGTGAATAATAAGCTCTGTCTCCCCCCCGCCAGTAACTACTGATTTTGTGGAACAGCCTAACTCAGAGGGCGAGGCGCTGACTACAACTCCCGGCATGCAATGCTCCCCCGCACTGCAGTACCCCTAACCCAGGGAGCGAGGTGCATACTGGGAATTGTAGTCCCATTCCCCCACCCCACATCCCTCGTACCCCCAAACTCCTGCTTCCCGTTGCTGCCCGATAACACCGCGGGGAACGCCACAGAGCCTCCCACCACCTCATCCCACACCACAGAGCCTCCCACCACCTCATCCCGCCCCACGGCTCACCGCCCCGGCGCCTCCTCAGCGCTCCCGCCTAACCGTTACCGATCCGTTTTCCCCGCCGCGCCTCCGGACGCATGCGCACTGCCACTTCCCGCCGCCGCCGCCGTGCGCGGAGCTGCCCTCTGCGCATGCGCTAGGCCGCCTAACGCGCATGCGCAGTACCGCGGGGGGCTGTGGGCGCCGGCGGAGGGGCTGACAGCAGGTAGCGGGGGGCGGCCGGTGTCCGGGCCTGTCCTGAGGCCGTAGCCCTGCTTAGCGCTCCTGTCCCTTGGGCAAGCAGGGCCGCGACCCTCCGGGACAGTCCCCGTACCGGCCCCCCGTCTCTATTGGCCGCCGAGGGGGCGTGTTGGGGGCGGGCTGTGGCGGCGGGGGGGGGGTGCCGGGCGCTTCAAGGGGGTCTGTCAGGGCGGTGTGGGGCTGCCAGGCCGGGCCGGTGCTTTCTGGTGTGCCCCCTCCCCTCCGGCCGTGGGTGCTGTGGTGTGAGGGGTGCAGGGAGAGGGCGACAGGGCAGCTTTGTGGGTTCTTCGGGGGGATGGCGTTGGGACCCCTGCAGCAGCAGAGGTGGAAGTTGCCTTCCATCCTCTGCAGGGAACTGGGTGCTCCTCTGGTGCTCCCCTGTGCTTATCAGACTATATGTTTACCACGCGTAGCATATGTATTATTAACGCACTTGTGTGGAGCGCGTTGCTCCAGCACCGTAACAGTGATAGAGCTGCTTTCCAGTTTTATGCAGACTTTCTCATAAAAGGTGTCAGGGAAGCGTGTGTTTCCAGGGAGTTGTGAAGGAGATGAGGCAGAGAGGAGGTCACTGTCCCTTGAAGACAAGCTGTAAAGGTTTTGGCTTGGGGAAGGAATGCAGGGATAGGGTATGGAAGCAGAGGAGCTTACAGTTTTCAGTTTTCAGGAGTTACTGAACTTATCCACCATCACAGTCTCATGGATGGTGGGATGAGCTCTACAACTTGTATGGTCCCTGTGTTCTTGCATACCATATTTTTTTTCCTTTCTTTCTTAGCATAGCTCTGATTTTCATCCAACCCAAGCCACTGTTTCCAAAGTGTATGACATGTCAGCAGTTTTCTGACAGTCCGCTCCCTTCAGAGTGTCTCTTTGATGCTGAAGGACCCCCATAAAATAATTCATAGATGAGAGAGAGAGGTGAGAAGGTAGCTGGGCATACCACCTTCATGCATAACACTGACTTTACAGTGACTGATTAATGATGGTGCTGCTTAGGCTACTGAAATAAATTACACATTTCATACGTGGATGTAGACGACTTGTAAGAAGGTTTTCCTTAGCTAGAAAAAATTGTAGGCTTTTTCTTGAACTCTATTTTTTTATGTATTGTCTGGTTAAAGGACAAGGGGAGGCAGTGTCTATCAAATGAGTAAGTGAATAAAAACATTTAGTTTTTTCCTTAGTTTTGAATTTAGCAAATGGCGTGACCTTTCCATGCTCACTTCTCTCATGTCAGATTTATATGATAATGCAAAATATGTGTTTTTATTTTCTTCAGCTTACACCGAGCTCACCAACCGTGGGGCAGACATGCTCAGAGCCAAGGATGCTCTCCTCCGCCTGTGGCCCCACCACAGCACGTGCCTGGCACAGCTTCCAGCCCGCAGGCTCTTGTGGCGGTCGCTGCATGGGAAGCCACTGCACCCCGAGTGGGCTGCCCTCGCTGAAAAGCAGCTCAAGGGCAAGAATCCCAAGGATTTAATTTGGCACACACCAGAGGGGATTGACATCAAGCCCTTATACTCCAAAAGGGACACGGAAGATCTCCCTGAGGAGCTGCCGGGTGTGAAACCTTTCACTCGAGGACCCTACCCGACCATGTACACATACAGGCCGTGGACTATCCGCCAATATGCTGGCTTCAGTACAGTGGAGGAGAGCAACAAGTTCTACAAGGACAACATTAAAGGTAAGACAGCCGGTTTGGGAAACAACATTGCCTTGCAAAGCAACGGGGAACATTCACATCGTGAATGTGATTATTCTGCCTTGTGAGTTTTGATTTCTGATAAGCTTTACCAGTGGTGCTGCATTTCATTAGTACTGGGAAATTGGATCATTTCTGAATGATCCAATTCTGGGCTCCCAGTTCAAGAAGGACGGGGAACTGCTGGAGAGGGTACAGCAGAGGGCTACAAAGACGATTAGGGGCCTGGAGCATCTCTCTTGTGAGGAAAGGCTGAGGGACTTGGGTCTTTCTAGTCTGGAGAAGAAAAGACTGAGGGGGGATCTGATCAACACCTATAAATACTTAAAGGGTGGGTGTCAAGAGGATGGGGACAGTCTTTTTTCAGTGGTGCCCAGGGACAGGACAAGAGGAAATGGGCACAAACTTGAACATAAGAAGTTCCATCTAAACATGAGGAGGAACTTCTTTACTTTGAAGGTGGCAGAGCCCTGGAACAGGCTGCCCAGGGGGGTGGTGGAGTCTCCTTCCCTGGAGACATTCAAAACCCACCTGGACACGTTCCTGTGCAACCTGCTCTGGGTGGACCTTCTCTGACAGGGGGGTTGGACTAGATGATCTCCAGAGGTCCCTTCCAACCCCATGTGATTCTGTGATTCTGTGAAACTGTCTTTGCTTCATTTTGCTATTGAGGTGAAAAAGTGAATGCGTTAAAAGCTATTTTTAGTTATTCTGCCTTGACACTGACAGAGATAAAATTTGGCTGCACCCCAGTGTCCAACCAGCAGAGATCCTGGAGCACTTTACACTCATTTTGTGATTGTGAAAGAAGATTATAGTGGGAAAAATCTGTTCAACTTTGACACTTAGCACTTCAGGGCATTCTGACGTTTTGTGTTTCCACCTCACGTTAAAAGTTTCACCTGAACTCATATAAATACATGTGAATAGTGTCGCTCATGGTGTAGTAGTAAAGCCAGCTTCCTAAAAGTATGTGTATTTTCCTTATTTGACAGCAGTTTTCCCAATATTTCTGCAGAGTATTGTGCTTTGCAGCAATTAGTTTAGCTGATAGCCAGAGTGTCATCATAATATACTATTGAGATAGGCATTGTAAAACCACTGCTAAAAAGTTGTTCGTGATAGAATGAAGCATTAGTTTTACCCCAGCCGTACACCTTGGCAATTGTTTGCAGCTAATTATAACCTTACCAGTCAAAATAACAGACTTCTGAGTAATAAATCTGTGATAACTTTGATTTCCCACTTTACAGGCCTTTCTACTCAAAACATCACTGTTTAGGGCAGGGGAGAAGAGTTGTTTGGGGATTTTTACCTCTTGCCATAATATCATGGTTAGCTAATATGAAGCAATATTAGCTGCTGCAGTATTCTTGCAAGTATTCTTGATTCTTTCCATTTATAAAACTCTCAGTAAATGAAGAAATGATAAATACAGAGTATTAGAGGTTTGCAAACAAACATTTTAATAGGCAGATTATTCTGAATATATACTGTGTTGCTGCTGAAGGGGTCACACTTGGGTTAGCTGGTAGCACAGCTCCATTACTCAAGAATGTTTGCTGCCAGGAGTTTTTCATCTTTATTTATAGAGTTTTGACGTTGCGGTGTTTTATCTTTGTTGTTCTGTTAATGGGTGCATTAATACTGAGTTATTTAGTATAGCTTCTGAATCTGACCTATTTGTAGAGTATTTTTCATAATTCACTTAAAATCTCTCTGTAATTAGAGGGATGCTGAAAAATAATTAATTATTCTCATAATTTCTGAAATTTCTATTACTTGAAACTAGGCAGAAATTTAAATTTTTGTCATTGTGCTTGAGAGCTAACACCTAGCTTTTTAGCTCAAAGACAATAGCTAGTATCTGACAATTAAGAGCTCTGCTGATGTTGAGAAGGAACAGCAGTGCTGGTGGGAGGCTGAATGCTGGGGGTAGCAGAGTTGGATGCTGCTTTCAGGTTGCAGTAACAAGTCTGCCAAGAGCTCTAACTGCCCCGTTCCCTGCTTTATAGGAGTAATTTTCTCCTTCTGCAGATTTAGAAATGCATCACTTTGCTTTACAAATAAACAATGTATGTCGCAAGAGCCAGGGTAACAGTCAGTGTGTGTTTGTTTCATTTGTGATAAAGAGAAGGTAATGTGACGTAATTTATCACACTTGTGTTTCCTGCTAAGCTAAGTAGAATTTATATTTATAAGCCCTGATACTGTCTGTCTATCACGTTTATAACTTGCGGCTAAACTGTTACTCAGTAATTTGTTAAGCACAGTAAGCTGATTGTGTGGCTGAGCTAGAAGGACTGCAATTTTTTTTTTTTTTTTCTCATCTAAAAGCTTTTTTATTTAAAGTTTAAGACTAGAAGACCTTGGACAAGTTTGGGGAGGGAGCAGTGTTGAACATCAAAAATTGGTTTGTTGTCCAAGCTTAGATCACATAAAATAAAATTGATAAATTTAGACCCAGTTGTAATGCAAGTCTGTTCAACGCTTCTGTATTTCTCTCTCTGTTGTTTTTTTTGTTTTCTTTTTTGTTTTTCATTTAGCTGGCCAGCAGGGTTTATCTGTTGCTTTTGATTTAGCCACCCACCGTGGTTATGATTCAGACAATCCACGAGTTCGAGGAGATGTTGGAATGGCTGGAGTTGCCATTGATACAGTGGAAGACACCAAAATCCTTTTTGATGGAATTCCTTTAGAGAAAATGTCAGTTTCTATGACAATGAATGGGGCAGTCATTCCTGTGTTGGCAACGTTCATTGTCACCGGAGAAGAACAGGGAGTGCCTCAGGCCAAGCTGACAGGGACAATCCAAAATGACATCTTGAAGGAGTTCATGGTCCGAAATACGTACATTTTCCCTCCAGAACCATCCATGCGGATTATTGCTGACATCTTCCAGTACACCTCAAAGGTATTCATCATTTAAATGTATTTACTTCTGTTATTATAGATATAGTTAACTATTTATGAGGCACTTTGGAGAACAAAGCAGAAGATGGGAAGACCTGTCATAGTGAAGAATGATGTGGTTGTGGAAGGGGCCAGGAGGAGAAGTCAAGATCCCAAATCACTTACAGCATAAATTTTAAGATTTTTAAGTCAATCCAAATCAAAGTCAGATTAAGATGAGCCTAATCCTACCTAAAAAGGCAGCAGGAAGCTTGGAGACAAGGAACAGACAGGCTGTTCTTTGCATAGAAAGTAAGAAACCACAAACTTAAGAAGCTTTTTACAGGTGTAAGGAGGAGTGAGGCGGTAAGAAGTCCTGAAGGACTTCTGCTGTGAAAGTGAGCATGAAAAGCAGATAATGAAAGGAGTGAAGTCCTGAACTGGTGAGTGGAAGTTCAGTACGACCGGTTGTTTCCTTAGCTGCGTTTTTATTAGAGAGTTGGAACACAGCCTGTAATTGAGAAGGAGACTTATCATGGTGGGTGATAGTTTAAGCACAAGGAGTAATGCAGAAGGATAAAAGCATGTAACGTATAGGTCTGCAAACACCATGTAACAGAGGTGGGTTGTATTCGCAATCGACAGAGTGGATTGTTTGCCAATGTTGGTAGAACAATTATCTGATCCCTTCTTCTGCTGTCATAGAATCATAGAATGGTTTGAGTTGGAAGGGACTTTTAAAGGTCATCTAGTCCAATCCCCCTGCAACGTTGTACCATGTTGTCTTTTATTTTTGCAGTATATGCCAAAATTCAATTCCATTTCGATCAGCGGATACCATATGCAAGAGGCAGGAGCCGACACCATTCTCGAATTAGCTTATACTATAGCAGATGGCTTGGAGTACTGCAGAACTGGACTTAAAGCTGGCCTTACCATTGATGAATTTGCACCAAGGTGAACTAAAGAAGTTTCCAAGTATAAAACTCACTTTCGGTAAAACCTCTAGAGTTTGGTATCAAATTCAGTATTTTTACACATACAAGCAATATTGGCAGCGCTCACATTGCAGATAGGTTTGGTTTTGGTTTTGTTACACAGTTTCAGCGGTAGGAAAACACCTGGTCCAACAGACACTTACGCGACATCTATGGTAATAAACTGAATAAAATCATGTACAAGCCCGAGCACTGTCAAGGTCTGTTGTGACAGTCGGTCTCTGGGTCAGAAAGAGGATCCCTCAGCTGTTATATCTGATGCGGTTGTAACTTTAGGACAGCAGAATGCAGCAAGAGCTCTCATAGTTCTTTTATACTGGAGTATTATTGAAATTTTTTTCATTAGTATTATTTTGAAATATTTGGGAAAAAATGCTTAACAAGGGGAAATGCAGGTAGTTCAATTTACAGTTGCAAATTTGCTAAAAATAAAATCTAAGCAGAATATTGTAAATTTTGTACAGTTACTGTTAAACTAAGCAGAATCACCATGTCAGTGGTCTGGTTGTTTTACAGATTCCCTAACTATACGGTGAGGCTAAAAATAAAAAGGTGTGGTTCATGTAGCTTGTTGCACGTTCAAACTTCAGAAGTGGATCATGTAGAAAAAGTTACAGCCTTGTTTTCGACTTTCTAGTGGTGGAGAGTCTGTTAGAGCCTTTGGAAAATTGTTTCAGTAGCTAATTCACTGTTAAAAAAAGTGCATCTTTAGTATAATGAATTTTACTGGCTTTAGCTCTGCATGTTTACATTTAAAAATCTTAGAAGCTATAAGTAGGAAAAAGTAGATCAATCAGTCCGTTCCCTGATATGCTATCCAGTATTGAACTGATGTTTGATTTGGATTTTGATTAAAATCATGAGCAAAAGGATGAAGTCATGCTTATAATATGTTATGTTTTCTCATTGTAAGTAGTTTGTGAGCATACCTACCCTATTAGATTGTGTCCAGGAGCATTCCCTGGCACTGGACTGTCACTGTCTGTATTACTGCCGTGCTGGAACACTGCTGGACCTAGGGCTTCCCCGAAACAGTCCCTGGGGACAGTCGAGCAGTTCCAGGGACCCTTGTTGCTGGCAGTTTGCTTGCGGTCACCTTTTTTGGAGGCTAAATCGGTTTACTGGCATGTGTATCATTCTGTAGCAACTGGCATCAGTGTCTGGGAATATTCCCATTATCTTATGTCTGGTTTCTTTCTGTAAAAGTAAATTAATCAGAGACCTTGCTGTAGGACTTCTCTTTTACTGAAACAGAACTATTAGAATCATTTAATGTTTTATCCTCTTTGTGTGCTCTTATTACAGGCTCTCCTTCTTCTGGGGAATTGGCATGAACTTCTATATGGAAATAGCCAAGCTGAGAGCTGGGAGGCGGCTGTGGGCTCACTTGATAGAGAAAATGTTTAAACCCAAGGATCCCAAATCTCTTCTGCTGAGAGCTCATTGTCAGACTTCGGGCTGGTCACTCACTGAGCAGGTTAGAAATTGGACTCTCATCAACTTCCTTATTTAAATATGTTATCATGGTGTATATCTTAATGGGAGCTGCTGGTTTTACTCATAAAGATGCAGCTTTCTGAAGGAGACAATCTTTCTTACTCTCAGTCAGATGACAGATGTGTTGGATACAACTTTCTGCTTATGTAGTTCAAAAAGCCTTGTTGAGTGTCACAGAATCACAGAATGATACAGGGTTGGAAGGGACCTCTGGAGATCATCTAGTCCAACCCCCCTGCCAGAGAAGGTCCACCCAGAGCAGGTTGCACAGGAACGTGTCCAGGTGGGTTTTGAATGTCTCCAGAGAAGGAGACTCCACCACCCCCCTGGGCAGCCTGTTCCAGGGCTCTGCCACCTTCAAAGTAAAGAAGTTTCTCCTCATGTTTAGATGGAACTTCTTATGTTCAAGTTTGTGCCCATTTCCTCTTGTCCTGTCCCTGGGCACCACTGAAAAAAGACTGTCCCCATCCTCTTGACACCCACCCTTTAAGTATTTATAGGTGTTGATCAGATCCCCCCTCAGTCTTTTCTTCTCCAGACTAGAAAGACCCAAGTCCCTCAGCCTTTCCTCATAAGAGAGATGCTCCAGGCCCTTAATCATCTTTGTAGCCCTCTGCTGTACCCTCTCCAGCAGTTCCCCGTCCTTCTTGAACTGGGGAGCCCAGAACTGGACATTCAGCAGCGTTGCTTCCCAATATGCTGATTTATGAAATACCTCTGTATTCTGGACTGCCCTGTAGCACTCAGGGTAAAAAGGGCAGAAACTAAAGGCTTGAGACTGTATTCACAAAAGAATTCCATTATGGTGATAGGCAGAGTCTCAGCGCCTAACTTTTCATTGTCTAGTTTCATTTTCATTCTGAAATCATTGTCTTAAGCGTGTGTTCTCTTAGTCTAGTGGATACTGAATTGAGAATAGGATCCAAACCTGCTAAGTAAAGAGAGAATTGCAGAGGTGCTTATATTAAGTCAGGACTCAGAGGATGAAATTCTCTCTTGGATTTGTCCTGTAAGTTATCCTTTCAGAATGCAGGTGAATAGGGAAGTAGAGGTTCCTTTTTCTCAAGATCACTGGCTTGAGAATTCGTCTGAGCGTCCAAGTCATTCATGTCCTTGACTCACTGCTGAAGAGTGAAGTGATGGTTACCGCTCGTCTGCTCTTTTGAAACTGGGTGCACTTTCTGCTTTTCCTTTCAGTTACATCACTCACAACAAGAAAATAAATCACTGGACTCCATATACAGTTTCCCAAGGGAGGTCAGAGCCGGGTTCCAGCTCTTCCTCCAAGGCCTGCTCTCAAAGTCATGCAATATGAGTTATTTTTAGGTTGTGATTGCAACCATTGTTATTTGACTTCTGCGCCTTAGTTTTATTTTGTTTCCAGAGCAAATATAATGTTTACTTACATTACAGGAATGCAGTAAGACTAGAAAGATGGAACTTTTTGACCAGTAGCCTTTGCAGATCCTCCAATTAAAAGTAGCGTATGAGTGCAAAATAGGAATATTACCAAAAATATGATCAACCGTCTTCAAGTGTAAACATATTTCTGGCTGGATCATAATCCTTTTTTCCTGTCTAACATTGTTTATCTTAATGTAGCTCCTCAGTGCCCAGTGTTTGCTCCTTAGAGGTTTCAGAGGGCAAATATATTTTTCTTTGGCCTGCCTTTAGATAGGCACCCACTCATAAATTAGGTTTTACATTCTTGTTCATCCAAATCACATTTTCTGTAGTTCTTTAAATGGAATATTGCAACCAGAAGTAGACTCCAGTGTGGGTAGAATTCCCATGTCCTTGTAAAATAGTGATATTAATTCCATTTCTTTATGGAAAATAACTTAATTCACAGATCTCATGATTCCTTTTGCCTTCTTGAAGATCATATTACTTTGATAGTTCTTAATTATGTTGGATACATTTTATCGCAACTAAGCATGTCAAGAATTAGGTACACAATCTGAGCTACTGTTGAGTTCCCTCAATAATCAAATGAAGTGAGATGAGCCAGTGCAGCGGGTGACTCTTCACTCGGTCTCAAAACACAAGTCAGCCCCTGGAAATCATGATAACTCCTCCTTGACTGTAAGTCACATATCTACAACTCAACTATCTAGATGTATGAAAAGACCAGATAAAAATTTGGACTTAAAGGCTCAGATAATATTCTGTAATACTGACTCTGTTTCTATACCTTGTACTCCAGATTATCCGTTTGTTTTGGTTAATATCCCAGTTCTCCCATAGATGTCTTTCAATTTTATAGCCCCTGCAAATTTCAACTGTAATTCCTACCTTTATGTAATGCTGTCATTAAGGAAAATAGTAAGCACATTTAATTCCAGAATGGATCTTGACTAGTCACCCATCTGACAGACGTGCTCTTCACTGCTCTGAGACTTCTGGATGGAGAACATCAGGACTACCTGTTCCATACTCTCCAACTTGGATTCATTAAGTTCTTTGAAACACCACTAAATATGTTAGGCTTTGCTTTGTTATCATGACCAATTCACTCGTACATTGATAATTTTTACTTTCTTTATGGATTAATCTCTTTATCCAAGATATTGATAAATGATGTATCAGTTTGATTGGATGCTTATCATTTTCTTATGGCCTTATTTTTCTTATGGCCTCAAGCTGCACCAGGGTAGGTTTAGATTCGATATTAGGAAAAATTTTTACGCTGAAAGGGTATCAAGCATTGGAACAGGCTGCTCAGGGAAGTGGTGGAGTCACCATCCCTGGAGGTATTTAAATGATGGGTAGACGTGGTGCTTGGCGATACGGTTTAGTGATGGTTTTTGTCAGTGTTAGGTTGATGGTTGGACTCAGTGATCTGAAAGGTCCCTTCCAACGTGGGCAATTCTATGAGTCTATGATTCTTTTTCAGTTTTTATTACGATTCCAGTGTTTCAGTGGGGAATCTTGGATTCATTTCATTGCAGTAGTATATGTGCGTGTGTGTGACTGATCTGCCTCAGCCCTGTGGCAGAACCGTGGCACTTCAGAGCTCTCCTTTTCCTTCCAGGATCCCTTTAACAACGTTATCCGTACGACAATTGAAGCAATGGCCGCGGTGTTTGGTGGCACACAGTCTTTGCATACGAATTCATTTGATGAAGCCTTGGGTTTGCCGACAGTGAAGAGCGCTCGCATCGCTCGCAACACACAGATCATCATTCAAGAGGAGTCGGGTATTCCTAAAGTGGCGGACCCCTGGGGGGGATCGTACCTCATGGAGTGCCTCACCAACGATGTCTATGAAGCTGCCTTAAAGGTCAGTTTGCGTAACCTTTGATGTTTTATGGGAAAATTTTAGATATAGGAGTTTGGAGAAATGGGTTTTAAGGGATTATTTGATATGTTGGTAACTTCTAAAGAGGGAATTATTTTACACTTAGACATCAGTGATTTCTTTATAAATGAACTTTACAAAAATACACTGTATGTTTAGAGAAAGAGAGAATTCAGCCTTCTAGTAGACTACATTCAAAAGGGAAATATCCCAGTGCGGAACAAATAATGAAGTCCTGCAAAGCACACTGAAGACTCCCAGTTTGCTGGGATCTCTGTTTTATGCGTAAGGAAAAAAAAGGGTTCAACAGAAGTAAGAGTCAAACCAACCTATTTAGTTACATTCCCACTCATGCTTGTGATCTGCGTGAGGCTCTAAATCTAGGGGTTATTGAAAGCAAAGTTTTATAGTCCAGCATGTAGGCAGATAATTCTCTGACCATATTCGAGTATTATGCAGAATTTAGGAGAAATTTTTCTGTTGGATTGGAATATTTTCTTTTAATAATGTTTTTAGCTGCCAGTCATTACTTGCATTTGGAAAGTATTCTGCAGGAGTAGTTTCACTGGTGGCAATCCTGCATAAAGATATATGCCTACATGGTCTAGCCTACAGTGATTCTCTTTCTAAGCAAATTATTGCTCTTGTGCGAAGTCCCAAATTGGGCTAATACAGGCCCAAACACTAGCCTGGAACTGTGCAGACACCGTTAGCTCGTTGTCTGATGAGTTTTTTAAGTCCTTGTCAACTTGGATGCTTCTGTACAGTGCCAGGCAGGGCCTGATGGCCATTTTGGGTAGGCGGTTTGAATGTGGACACCCCGTTTTGGAGCTGAATGGGGTTCTGCTGTGGTGAGAGGTGAACCGTGCTGTGCCACTTGTTTTCTGGATCAGAGAACCAGCCCTGGATTTTTTCAGTTTATTTGTATTTGTTTGCACGTAACCGTAAGGGCTGTTTGGCAGGAGAAGTCAGTGCAGAGTCAACATCCCAATTTTTAAGTCTTTTCATCCATGGGTGTTACTGATTGAACAATATGCCATGCGCCGTTATTGAATTCGTGGAGTTTTGGTAGTTAAAATGCTCTTTTTATTGGAGATATTTATACCAAAACCTGTAGTCAGAGATGTGGGGACAGGAAACACACCTAGAGCATAGGCTTGTATATATAGATATGATCAAATTTTGGATGGCAGTACAAGTGCAAAGCTCGTTTTGTGAATCCTGCTGCTATTTATTTTCTCAATCCTTTTCATTTCACAGCTTGTTGAGGAGATTGAAGAAATGGGTGGAATGGCCAAAGCTGTCGCTGAGGGGATTCCCAAACTTCGTATTGAAGAGTGTGCAGCCCGAAGACAAGCCAGGATTGATTCTGGTAGGGAGCAGGGAGATGAAAGAAGGAAAAACTGCTAGTAGAATACCTCTGTATAAATGTTTAAATGTTTTTTACTCACATTTTCTTTGGTTTTTTTCTTCTTATTCTAGGAATAGCAGATTGTGAGTGATAAAATGGTCATAGTTTTATGTCTGGAAAGACATAGCAGAATGTATGAAATACAGTACCAGTATAAAAACAGTCTTGCTTGACATATTTATGACTAGAACACTAGAAAGAGTATTTCAAAGGAGTATTTTCGGCCTTCAATAATTAAGCCCTTAATTTCTGATAGTACCTATCAATTTTGATTCCTGAATTTAAAAGCATGACCGCCAGCAGATGGCGATATTGAATGGCCAGATTCCTGGTTTTGCTTGAGAGTTACCCATTTTCCCATTTTTTCCTGAAACCAGAAAAAATGCAGTCATCTCAGATTAGTGGATGATGCAGCTCTTTTTTTTTTTATGAGATATATATATATATATGCATCTCTACACATATAGTAATTACAGGATCACAGAATCACGGAATGATATGGGGTTGGAAGGGACCTCTGGTGATCATCTAGTCCAACCCCCCTGCCAAAGCAGGTCCACCTAGAATTATACGTGGAGACGTGTATACATGTGTGCTCATAGATCTATTCTGCTTTTTATAGTCAGCGTTCCAGTAGCAGTCCAGTCACAGTAACTAGGCATAATTCGAACATGAAAGGAGTTATATGATTTTTTTGTTTGGAGGATAAATTTTATGCAGCTCCTTAATTAAGGCCAATGAAGAATAATCAATAAAGTTCTGTGTTTTCTTTCCCAAGGTAAATTACTTCATGTGGCTTTGAAGAGTGTAATAATGTTATCAGGCACTGCAAATGAAAAATGGTTGTAAATTCCATACTGGCTGAAAGCTAAAATACAATTTTCCAACATGATAAATTAATTTTTATTTACTTGGAGTAGTTTTAAGTAGGAACTTTGCTTTCTTATTTATCTGGTAAATCACAAAAGTGACCAATGACCAACACTTCTGCTTAATTCTGTAAGATTCAGTTCTGTAAACTTAAAAGGAGAAAAATAGCTGATGTATATTAGTGAGTCATTACTAAATCAGTTTGTAAGATAAATATTGTTATATTTCAAATCTTTTTTTTCTATCCCAGTATTCTCTGAGTTCAATGTTCATGCATCTAATCATCTTGTCAGAAAATACGGAAAATACAGAAAAATACGGAAAATACAGACTTAAGTCCTTCCTATAAGAACAACTTTTAAGTATTTGAAATGTATGTAGTTATAAAGCAAAGTGTTGCATTATATTGTTCAAATTTTTCTTTTCCTATTAATATTGTGTCTTTTCACAATAGTTTGCAAATGTATTCTGAGTTTCTGGTGTTTCACTGGAAATAGGGTCTGAAGTAATTGTTGGAGTAAACAAGCATCAACTAGAAAAAGAGGAGACCGTCGAAGTTCTGGCTATTGATAATACTTCAGTCCGCAACAAGCAGATCGAGAAGATTAAAAAGGTGGGAACTACTTTCTTAAAAATGAAAGTTCCTGTAATTGCAGATAGAATTTGAGTAATACTAAAGAAAGTTTGCCTTCTAGAAACTTGACCCTCAAATTTCTGAGAATCTGCTCTAGTCTTTAGCAGAGAAGATGGATTGCTGTTCAGCTTCAGTGGAGGCTGATGGAAAATCCCAAGAAACACAGTATTAGAATCCAAACAAAAATGGTTTTGTTATGTTCATTTGGTTTTCATAATTGTGAGTATGTCTAACCTTTCAAAATTAAGAACTTTACGTTTTCTGAAAGTAAGATAGGAAATATCTATGCAATGTTTTGCTCTAAAAATATGGAGCTTAATTATTACTTAATCGTTCAGACTATTTGGTGCAGCTTGTCAAGTGCTGTTAAGGGGCAGGGTTATGGCAGCAGCAATCAACATTCACTTTTATAAATTGTAGAAACGTAGATAAAATGGGTTTAGAGTTATTTAATGGACTTGTACATGTGTTCTAAGGTCTGAGACACCTTTTTACTTCTAATCTTTTTTAAATACATAGCGTATATTGACAACTGACAGTTCCATGCCTCCAGAATTAATATTTGAAATCAGAAAATCATACACACTCCAACTTCCCAGTTGGCCTTGTACTTTGTTTTAACGTAATGTTTTTCTCCTCCGCTTTAGGTGAAGGCTAGTAGAGATGAAGCTGCAGCCCAGCAACGTCTCAGTGCTCTGACGCAGTGTGCTGCTACTGGAGAAGGCAACTTACTCGCCCTTGCAGTGGAAGCAGCACGTTCAAGGTAAGGAGGTGGGGGTAAATATCCAACTACTGTCTAAAAAACCGTGGTTCATTTTCATCTTTCAACTGTTCTTGGGTATGGTGTCAGTGAGGTTGGTGTCTTGAGATGTTTTGGGTTTTTCTTCCAAGGTGGAAGTAAAAGATGACTGCAGTTGACATTGTAAGATAGATTATTACATTCTAAAACAGTCTCTTAAGGCTATGCTTTAATTTCTCACACAGAAAACGGATACAAATACTCTCATACGAAATTATGTTGTTCAAACACATTGTGTTGTTTACAGCTCAGACTCTTTCCAGTTTGAGGATGTAACTGGATTTCTCTGTCACCCTGCTGCTTCATAGGTCAGGGAGCTTAAGAAGTGGCTGAGATGTGAAAATGGATATTCACAACCTTATCATGGTCTGTTGCTTCATCCTTTCTTGCACCACAGAGTGGTGTGAAAACATTTTTTGACTGAAAGAGAAATAGCTTTACTCAGCCAGGCAAAGATGTAAAAGATGCTCTTGAGTAGAGCAGTGAGGCATCCTTTAGAGACCTGTGGAAAATTTATTTTTTTCACCTAAGGTGCTTTTAAGACCGTTTTCATTCCGCTTCAAATTAAGCAATCTATTCTCTAAAATAGATCACATCTGTCTGTTCCTTAATTAACTAAATGGCCCGGAAATGAGCAAACCAAATACACTCCTTAATGGGGCACTTTCCTATTTTTACTGTGTTGTCTCAAATTTCTTCATTCCCTTTCCTTGGACACTTAACAGCCATAATTAGAATGCGTTTTCTCCCACAGAGAGCTTGTCACAATTCTGCCAGCTGCACCTCTACACCTTTCTTGAAACTATAAAGTTCCCAGGAAGCTAGTGATAGATTTACCGGGGATTCCTATCTTTTGTACCAAAAGTGACCAATTAACTGCTAGTTTCTCTCCTCGGTGACCTTGTTTGTATTATTTGTAAAAGCCTTCATGAACTGCAGGTCTACTTTGTAAGTTGCAAACACAAATCTTATCTCTGCCCCAAAATTATGTATGGGACGTTACCACAGAAAGGAGTTGTCCCAGCATCTGATAAGGAGTGTTTTGAAGGAGGATCGTGAGCTCTGTGAACATTTTGGGGAGCCCTTCTGTTAGGGGCAATGTGGGAAAAGAATTTCAAGTGATCACGTTCTGCAAGTAGCATCATAGAATGGTTAGAGTTGGAAGGAACCTTAAAGATCATCTAGTTCCAACCCCCCTGCCACGGGCAGGGACACCTCCCACTAGACCAGGTTGCTCAAAGCCCCATCCAGCCTGGTCTTGAACCCCTCAGAGAAGCCACAGCTTCCCTGAGCAACCTGGGCCAGTGTCTCACCACCCTCACAGTAAAAAGTAGTAGACAAGTGGGCCAGCATGAGCAGCATGTTAGTGACAGATGCCTGTCTCCTACTGAATGGAAAACAATGGGGTTTGTTCATGAAGACAAGTAACATAATTCAATTGAAATAAAAGGAATAGCAGAGAATTTTCAGCATTGAACTATGGAAAAGACTCTGTGGACTAATACTGACAAGCACAAGGAGAAAAGTCATTTAATTATTGTAAGCAAAGTAATAAGGCAGCCCGGAGCTGATAGGGAGTGGGAACAGCTCTGCCTCCCTTCTGTGCCTGTTTTCTCACGAGAAGCCACGTCACAGGAGAATGGGTGAGTTAGGTAGGTAGGGCTACAAGACAGATTATGCTAAATTCTGTCTCATCTCCTTCGTCTGCGGCGTGGTTTTTCTGTCCCTCTCCAAACTCGCAGTTCCCGCTGCACCAGCTCTCGGGGATGGAAGAGGAAGGCATGAAGTGCAATGCAGCATGTAGTGCTGCCTCTTTGTGTCCCTATGGGACTTTGTCACCTAATTACGCAGTGCTACCTCTAGTTACTGGTGAAACGCAGAGAGGCGGCGGCAGTAGCATGAGCCTAGACGGGAGGTGACAGTCCTAACAGGCACGTCATGGTCGTTGACTTTCTTTCTTCAAATTTGTATTTGTGCAGCCTCTGCAGCTGGTTGTGAACCACGTCGACCTACGTCGTAGCACAGATTGCTAAAGGAGATAGATGCTGTGCCTGATAGGAGATGCTGAATTGAACAATATCTTCTCTGGCCATCACAACTGTGGCTGTATTTCATCCCGTTGACCTCGTTGCATTGCCCAAAAGCTTAGCATAGAGCCAAGCTCCTCTTATTTGGAAATGCCCTGCTTTTGAGGAGGCTCAGGGAATCTCTGAATGATTCGGGACTCTTATGTTGCACAGTTAGGGCAGCAAAGCTGGTGAGGGGTCTGGAGAATAAGTCTTATGAGGGGCAGCTGAGGGAGCTGGGATTGTTCAGCCTGGAGAAAAGGAGGTCAAGGGGAGACCTTCTCACCCTCTACAACTACCTGAAAGGAGGGTGTAGAGAGATGGGGGTTGGTCTCTTCTCCCAAGTCACAGGCAATAGGACAAAAGGAAACGGCCTCAAGTTGCACCAGGGGAGGTTCAGATTGGATATTAGCAAAAATTCTTACACTGAAAGGGTTATTAAGCCTTGGAATGGGCTGCTCAGGGAAGTGGTTGAGGCACCATCCCTGGAAGTGTTTAAAAGATGCGTTGACATAGTGCTTAGAGACATGGTTTAGTGATGGTTTTTATCAGAGTTAGGTTGATGGTTGGACTAGATGATCTTAAAGGTCCCCTCCAACCTAGGCAATTCTATGATTCTATGACAGTTGGTCAACAGTAATTCTGAGCAGTGTAGAAGTTTATAGGATGCAAGCTACAGTTTATCTCCAAAGATGCTGTCCTTGCCACAAGGCACTTCGTAAGTGCTGTAGGCTAATACAAAACAGAGGATATAGTGATCTTTTGTTCTCCACTTAAAAATTTTAAAGTGTACTCAAAACCACAGATTAGGTTGTAAACCTTGGGGAAACCTTAACCTTGGGAAAATCACTTAACCTAGCGCTTAATGCAGTTTACTTTTCAATTTTTTGTTAGTAATATCAGGGAACAGTAATATTAATAAGATTATTTAGATGTCATGAAAAAAAAAGGGATTCTATAGTGAGTAAGGTCTGAGAACTTTTGTAACTCGGGCAGTGCTTGCTAAGCTTTATGAGATCTTACAGGTAAAATTAAGAGTATTACATCGTGATGTCAGTGGTTTCTGATGCAGTCATGAACAGTTTGCTTTGTAACTAATGCTTTCTCAATCATTACTAAGAGAGAAATTCAAAGAAAGTATCAGACTAAGTCCCATTCACACATTGCCATATGTGTGATACTATGAATTTGGTATTACCTTGCGTTAGGTGCTATTCTAGACTGTGATCCTCATAAATCCAAATGTGAACTCCTTAGTGTGCTGAGGAAGAAAATGCATAAAAGCAGAGAACTTTAAAAATATAATTCCAGGAAACTGGGGGAGGGGAGATAACAAAAAGTGGCCAAGACAGTGTCAGTGACGTGACACAGTCTTAAAAATGTGTTGCAGTGTGGTAGTGTCTTCTAGACAAAGCCGGCAGCTGTGAAGAGTGACCCCAGAGATAGGAGGCAGCTTCAGGCACAGCATTATCCAGATGTTCCCTGTACGCTCAGGGTGGGATTTCTGCCATTTTACATTAGCGCAGTTACAGTTTATAACTATGGTTAAGTTTGCTGAGTATAAAAGCCGTGAGCTAACAAAGGAGCAACATAACTGGAGGGTCAGAAGAAGTAAAATATGTCTCTGAAGTTCACTGAAGGCTTCAGTTAATGCAGCAGAAATTCATCTTCTCTTACATGGAATACGCGCCAATTGCATAAGGTGGGAATCAGATAATAGCTACTGAAACTGCCAACAGCAGAAGGAAAAAAACACAATTCATTTGGCCATCCCCTTCTAAAAATACGTGGGCTAAAAGTTGCATCTTGTCCAAACATCCTTTGAGCATTTTATGTAAAATCTTTAGAGGATGCTAAACCTATTTTTGCCCCAGAGTAGCTTATAGCTAAATGCAATGTGACAGGAGAAAATGTGAATTCCAGGGGTTTGAAATGTGCTTAGCAGGAGCTGAATAGATGGGGTTTGGTCTCTGTATTTGTAAGCACACTTTTAAAGTGTTTTACAAGAGCAGTATTTTTCTTTCTGTCCTGTGACGACGTTTGCAGCAAGCTGTATTCATTTTTTAGTATATACAAATTCTTAGTCTTTTCCTATTCAAGTGTCAACTAAAATATTGTCATCAAAATATTTTTGCTGAAATATTTCATCAAGAGCTCAGTAGCCTGCCTTCAAGATCGTTACACAGTACCAAATCCCAGTTCATGTCATACCAGAAGTAAGAAGGTTGCTGGGATGCAGCTACCACCTGACCTGCTCTTTCTCCACAGATGAGTTGTTTCTCCCTTCTCAGTAGGTTCCTTTCATCAGGTATTTGGTTGTGGGCTCCGCTGTAAGTAGGTTTTTGAGATTTTTAAATGCTTTGGGACGGAGGCTGTTCTTTCTGACGTTTGTGCAAGACGACAGCACAGCCTCGTTTGCTACAGCAATAAAGTGTATATTATTTCGAACATGCACAGTGTCTCCAGTAGCAAACAAAGCTCGTAACTTGCGTGTAAATGTGCTTCCCAGATTCTTCTGTATCTCAGTGGATAAAGGAGCTATGTCAGTAGAGAAGAAGAAGCAGCACTAAAATATAAAAATCAAGGGAAAGGCAAACACCTCCCAGTTAAAAAGTTTGGCTTCAGTGTTTTTTGTGTGTTCTTCCTTTTTTTTCCCCCTCTTGTTTTATATTCTGAATTTTAGTGTGAGTCCAAATGCAAGATCTTGCAGTCTGAGCCCAAAAAAATTCCCAGTTGAGAAAATTCGATATAATTTCTTGAAATATTTTGCCATTCAGTGGTCCCCACTGCCTTGTCACTTGTAAAATCACTTCTCACGTCAGCAAAACAGTATTTTCTTAAAAAGACTCTTGCATGTTCTATTAGTGGATGACAGCGGGGTGAGTCAGACGTTCAGCGTTGTAGCACCCAAGGGGAAACGAGTGTAAATTAATTTTTCCTGCAGCGAGACAAATATTTGGGCCACTGCCAGGGATTTCTGTGTTCTGTTTTCATATCAACCTCCTGACGGCGTTAGTACTTTGTTCCTGTGTCTCAGGTGCACCGTTGGAGAAATAACGGATGCGATGAAGAAGGTGTTTGGGGAGCATAAAGCCAGTGACCGAATGGTGAGCGGAGCTTATCGCCAGGAGTTCGGAGAGAGCGATGAAATTCTTCATGCCATCAACAGGTGAGAATGGCTTCCCAGGAAGCCCAACACGGTCTCACATTTAATCCATTAGATACATGTGCTACTCGCTGCGCCCTAAAAAACCCTTCCCCGAACCTGAATGACATCCCCAGAATAAAACAAAGACCTGCACAGTCATTCTCATGCCTGTAAGCAAGTAAGCAGAACGAGAAGAAATAAGTGCAATATGAGAATAGAAAAAACTGAATTGAACTTGTATTTGCTGAGTCCACTGAGTTGATGTTACGATTTGAGGATTTTGTTCAAATAGATTAGGCACCCATAAGAAACTGAGAAAAATTGCCTGAAATCCCTCTACATTGAAGACTCTCTAATAGTAGTCGCTACAAATATTTCCAACAATTCATATTTGCAAAAACCTGGTTTTGGTTTGCCCATAAGGCATCCCTGCAACTTCACTCTTACTGTTCCTAAAGTTGCGAGGCTAAAATCTGTCTGGATACCCACATACAGCTCCCAGTGTACGACTCTTACTCGTATCGCGAGGAAGAAAACATCCGGAGATGGTGGTAGGTGTGAAAACACTGCCCATTTGTGCCTTTTGTCAGCTTCTGCCTCTGGGTGAGGAGACGGAACGGCTGCGGTGGGTGGGGATGTAATGGGAATCGATGCTTATAGGTCCCTGCTGTGCTGGGGCTTATACATTAAAGAGTTACAGGATCTCTTAAAACGGAATTACTTGATGGCTTCGCAATGGAGATATTTAGCCTGACTTGAAAGTAGTTCTGCTGGGGGCGTCACCATATTTTTTATTTTAATTTTAAGTATTTGTAATTATGCATTTACATGAAACTGAACTGAACTGATTCCTTGAGAACCAAGATGTAGCTCCCTTTTTTTACATACCTGCCTTTATGTCCGAGATGGTATGTAGCAGGCAGTAAATATGGTAATGATACTGAATTTACTACGTGTCACCTTCGCACAGGCCTTCAAACCTGTGATTTCACACTTGCCCCACACTTAAGCCCAGCCCTGAGTTGCAGCTACTCAGGTCCTCGTAGCCTGGCAGGCTTGGAGCGTCTAGAGCTGGTCTTGTTGGGAGGGAGCCTGTGGGTGGAGAAGTAAGAAACCAAGAATATGGAAACAGAAAATAATAAATATAAGGAATTTAAGATCTCACAAATCAATTCAGGTACCTACTTCATTGATGTACTCGGCAATAGGAGTAGAGAAGGGAGGCCCTATACGTCCTCAAGCAGAAGCTTTCTCAGGCTGCTTCTTCAGGCTCTCTTGACATAATTGCTTTTTAAGCTGTCTGAGTTCTTAGTTTTTCCCTCTTAGATGATGCATTTTCCTGTCCTAGAATCATCTCCTGAGGGTGTTCAAATCTGTGCTGATAAATGCTTTATCTAGAGTCATTCTTTTCCCCAGACTAAGCCACTGGATTCATACAGTGATAATCTCAGCCAGGTCAGCGTATGGTTTCCAGGCGCACCAAATCCATACAACCCCATCATTAACAGAATGCTCAGAACAGTACAATATTTAAAAAAACAAAACAAAACAAAAAAAAACCCCAGAACAAAAACCCCACCTTTTATTTCTGAGAAGTGGTAGTGTCCCACTCAACAGACACATGGATAATGAGAAGTAAGATGAAAGATTAATCTCTGAGGCTCTGAGTCACTTTTAACCAACAGGAATGTGAACTGCCGCTAAGCAGAAAAAAAAGAGGCACTGGAATGAGTGCACGGAATGGGGGGACAGGTGATACGATAATCCTTTTCTGCCCAGACTTGTGCCGGCTTGAATGGAGCCATGCACGGTATGGTGTCTGGGACCCATCTCTATGGCCTGTGTGCCATGCAAGTACTTTTGAACCAGTTGGTCGCAGTTATTCTTAAAATCTAAAAATTGTGGGTCAGTTAGTTGCAATTCTGCTCATAAAACCCTTAGAGAATTCAGTATTTTGCCCATTAGAAAACAGAAAAGTAGTAGAATGGTTTTCTTTAAAAAAAGAACATTTTATTGTTAAGGCCAGTAAATACACGGTATCAGTTACTAATCATCTAACATGAATATTAACGTAGTATGCAGGTTACATAGACACACCATGACTTAGAAGATCTTTTGGTTTGATGTACAGAAACGATGCTACAGTGGCAGGCGGTGCTTTTTTTATTTGTTGAAATGCTTCTGATGATTCTCAGTGACTTACAGTGATACAACACGTGTTTTCAATCAGAGTGAACAAGTTCACGGATCGTGAGGGGCGCAGGCCTCGCATACTTGTCGCAAAGATGGGTCAAGATGGCCATGACAGAGGAGCTAAAGTTATTGCCACAGGATTTGCAGACATTGGCTTTGACGTGGACATAGGTCCCCTCTTCCAGGTATGAGTTACTGAGCGGTGCCCAATGTATTTCAAATCCAGTGATTTTTCCCTCAGTAATTAGGCTGGGGCTAATTATTAATTATCACTGATGATCTCTCTGTATAGACACCTCGAGAAGTGGCCCAGCAGGCGGTGGATGCGGATGTCCACTGCGTTGGTGTGAGCACACTCGCGGCAGGTCATAAAACTCTTGTGCCCGAACTCATCAAAGAACTCAACACCCTTGGCCGGCCAGACATCCTTGTCATATGCGGAGGTGTCATCCCACCTCAGGTAGGGGTCAGCGTCACTTACATCGAGACGAGGAGACTTCTCTACTTTTGTCTGTGCTGGTTTTAGCCATTTCTTATATTCTGTTAATGTCAGAGGTGATTTCCAGCGCTGAAGTACAGTTCCAGCTGCTGTGTACAGTCAGCGGGGTCAGCGGAGGTCTGTCACAGAGCGCTGTCAGGTCTCATTGATCTGTTTTTCTGTGCACCATGTCCTGCTTTAACTTAACGGTGTTTGCTGGACGGAATATTAAGTTGTGTTGTGAAAAGACTGGCCTCGGGGAGATGTCCTTCATGCTCCATTGTTTCTGATTACCAGTACCTTGCATATTACTGATAAAGGCCAGCTCCTGTCTGAAGAGACTTTATGGCTTCAAATAATAGTTCAGAAGAGGCACATCTAGTGACTGAGACACGGGGCGGGTCCCAGCACCTATGGGCTGCGCATCTCATTTACTGTTTAGCCTCTCTTTGTGTTCCCCATGCTCAGGCCTCAGCGTTGCCTCTCATTCCCTCTGCGTGACTATTTCTCCTAAACTGTTGAACAGTTTGTTGGATTCCTTTGCAGTCAGATCTGGGCCTTTGTCTTAAATTTCTTAATTTTCCTAGCTCACCCATAATGTGGCTGGCTCTGTCACCTTTAGGGTCATCATCTGCCTAGAAAGATTAAAATTGATTTTGCATATAAATCTCCTGTTATGGTTGAACTCTATGATCTTAAAGGTCCCTTCTAACCTATATGATTCTATGATTCTAGACGATTCTACTCCCTTTTCCCAGACTCCTTCCTTTTCTAGCCAATTAGGTAAGCATTTAGGCTTTTAAATTGAACAAATAAAACTTATAGTATTTTTCTAAGAGATAAATTGTGTCTCTCGATGGGAGGCTACTAGTCTGTAGTTGGAAAAGGTATAATGTATCCTATATAGAAGTAAGAGAGGCTACGTAACTGCTTCCCAGGTCTTTCTGAAATTTCAGGCCAGTCATAAAATTGGAGTAAGATTGCCAGAGACCACTGGCAGCATCTGGTCCAAGACCCTGTTTAAAGCAGTATTTTCAAAATTAGAAGTTAGATCAAATTTAGATTAGTTTATTCAGGGTCACGTCTAGTTGATTTTGAATATTTTCCAAGGGTCTGACATTAGTCTGATTCTAAACAAATAAAACCTTTACCATAGATGTTTTTTCAACCTTTTTTTACCTCCAAACTACTGGGGTTTTTGCCATTTCCCTTGATGCTGTGCTGCCTCTCTCTGGGACTCATTGCAAACCCTTTCTCAGGCCCAACATACAGCGTAGAGCGTACACCGATTCTAAATCAATTATCTCTTTCCTGTTGCACTGTTAACTACAGGTCTTCAATTTCTTTCTGAACAGGATTACGACTTCCTCTACGAAGCCGGCGTTACCAACGTGTTCGGTCCGGGGACTCGTATTCCGAAAGCAGCTGTCCAGGTGTTGGATGATATTGAGAAGTGCCTGGAGAAGAGGCAGCAATCTCTGTAATGCTGAAATGTCACACAACGCAACCGGCCTTACACTAATCGCTTACAAGATGTAATCACCGGCAAGGGATGACCAGCCATGTGCCCTGTGGCCTGGTGTTTTGTGCTTTCTAAGAAAGTTATAAACTCTCTGCTTGTTCTAGTTGAGGATTATTTATATATGTCCCCACAAAAAAAAAATTTCTCTCTAGAGCTATGACTTCAGGGAATGAAGGGAATTCAGTAGGTGGGTTTGGTTTGGTTTTTTTTTTTTTTCAGATATACTGATGAATAAAAGAGCTGTTCCAGCGCTTTGGTTGATCTCTTTTGCCTGCAGATAACTTCTTTTGAATTTTTTGGCAAGCGTTGTAGACCTCGAAGTCTTCCGGCAAAATCACTAAAGTTCAGCAGAGATGTGATTGAATCCAGCAGCACTTTGATGTTAACGTTAATCTGACTTAACTCTCTTTAGAAACGTGTAAGTAGATAAACCATAATTTTTCAGAGTTCATGGATTGTTTAAGAAGATACAAATCCTGCACCCGGCAGTAACCCGTGTAGGAGCAGCTGTGCTCCTCCAGTGCATCGCTGCCCTTCCCTCCTACCTCACTATTTCCCAAATGAAATTAATTCCAGTGCTCCTTCTCCCTTACTTAGTTCTATATTTTTGTCCAGTTACTGTTCTTGTTCTCCCTGTCTTCTTTAGCGTTTGGACTTTCTTCATGTATCCTAAATTCTCAGCATTTTTCTCTCCCCTCCAGAAGGAACTGGAGGATTTATACATATGAAAAGTCCTTTGTGGAATCCGTACAATGCAAATGGGGTGTGAGGGTCTTTGGAGGTGGAGTCTCTGGCGTTATGGCCCTGTCCCACCTCATTTTGCCTTGTTGCTCATTGCGTCCCATCATAAAACAAGACCTCAGCCTCGCTGGGAGAAGGCTTCAGTCTGCCTTGTGGTGGAAGAGGCTGTAGCGCATTTCTGAGAGGTTTGGCACCATCAGACTTTATTCAAAACGAGATTTTCTGCAGTTGGCTGGAAGTTTGCAGATCCCATTAATAGCACTGTATCCTCACTTCAAAGACCGCAGTTCATGAGATCTTTACTTAAAATAAGCTTATTTAACGGGGCACGGGCCCGTTGTCTCACACTGCTCAGAAACAAGGAGGTTAATTGACTGGCTGTTCTCTTTTCTCTGTCTTTATAATTAAGGTTCAAAGTATGGATCCCGAACCAGACCTTTTGCCTTGAAAACTCCTTTGGGGTTTACCCTCAACAATTTATCTCATTCCCTCCAAGAAAGATTAGTGTGGTTCAGACCAGGATATGCAGAAAGTAACAATAATAAAAATACTCCCCTATGTCTTTCCACAAGGCCTCTTGCCTGCCAACCGGAAAAACACGTAGTCGAAGCGTTAGTGACCTCTAAACTTTATAATGACACTGGTTTCATTCATTTCTTTCTGCCTATGTTTTCTCTGCTCTTTGATAATGTATGTTGGATGGGGCTTTGAGCAACCTGGTCTAGTGGGAGGTGTCCCTGCCCATGGCCAGGGGGTTGGAACTTGATCTTTAAAGTCCCTTCCAACTCTAACCATTCTATGATTCTATGTCATCTACCTGTGTTTGCCTTAGAGTCCTCTTATTTTAAAAAAAAAAAGACTCATGATCTTTAAAATCTGCATCTTGTTCCCTTTGAACTCAATAAAAAAATTCCCACCAGCTTCGATGGGAATTGCTCCAGGCCTTTAATGCTTGAAGGAGGGCCCTTTAAAGCTCTAGGCTCGGACTGACTGACATACATGGGTTCTCTCTTGCGATATCAAGGCTGGAAAACCTTGGTGAGTCCACAGAAAGAATAATTTTCTCACTGGGCACACAGTGTTTGTGTTTTCCTTCAAGGAAAGAAAATACTCAAGCGAACAGACGTTCCTTCAAGCAAGTCGTCAGTTTGCTGCCCAAGCAGAGATTCCTTACGGGATGAGAAGCTGGGATGGAACATGCTTTTCCCATCCGTTCCCTGTTGCTGGAGGGTAGCGTTTTCCAACGGGCTGATGCCGGGCTGTCAGCCCTTGTCAGGGCTAATGTGAAATCAATTTAGTCCTCTGCAAATATACTGAAACATTTTGTTTCAATTTGAGGGTTTTTGGCATATTCCAGGACAAAATGGTAACTATAAACTGTGGGACTTGGGTCTTTCCCATAGGAATGAGGAAGGTAGTGGCAGGTTACTGCCTGGCTAATCATTTCCCTTAGGAAGTTCCAAAATAGTAGATATTTTTTTATGTGTAAGACACTTTATATTTTGCAAAGATGCCAGGAATACAGATAGGACAAAGGACAGGAGATTGGGAGATGCTGATTTACACCCAGGAACTGACTGACTGCGATGCGTTGTCTTTCATGACAGAAGCTATTGATGAAGCAAGAACTTGAGCACAGCACCGTGTCCCCGGTCAGTGCCCTCACTATGAAACAGACTTTCCTCTCGACTTTCAGTTGTAACGTAACCTCCTGAGCACGGCAGATGATGCAGAGGACAAACTTCTTCATTCTGAGTTTACGTGGAAAGGGTTATTAAGCATTGGAATGGGCTGCCCAGGGAAGTGGTTGAGGCACCATCCCTGGAGGTGTTTAAAAGACGGGTTGACATAGTGCTTAGAGACATGGTTTAACGATGGTTTTTATCAGTGTTAGGCTGATGGTTGAACTAGATGATCTTAAAGGTCCCTTCCAACCTAGACAATTCTATGATTCTAAGGACCTTCCCACCTGTGTGGATAAGAGAAGAACCCGAGACCAAGTTTAAGTGATTTCCCCAAAGTCACACAGCGTTACTGGCAAAGTAACAGGGTGGAACCCAGGTGTCTGCAGTGTTGGCCTCACGCTCTTAACTGCTGGGACAATGATCTTCAAATAATTGATATTTGTTCTGAAATGAGTCACATTTAATTTTACAGATGGAAAACTGACCGTTAATAGAAGTGATCTAGTTCCGTAAGTTATCCCTGTGCTGAGACAGACAAACTGTTTAGAAAGTTTTTCAAAGTCAGGCACCAAATTCCAATTTATTTTAATAACTGCAAATCAGGGTGCTAATTGTGTTATTTAACTTTATACGTCATCTGCTGAGTAGGGAGTTCTGTTTATCCTCAATAGAAAGAAAGGAGCCGGAGGTGGCTCGTTCGGCCGTGGGTGTCTGCATTGGAAACTTCCACAGGTTGGTGAGATACCTCCTCGTACGTGAGTAACTTAGATGCTTCTGGGGTTTTTATCTTAAATATTCCTATTGGGATGGCTGCGCTGGTGATTGCAAACATAAGATGCCCAGATTCACTCCTGAGGTGCTCCCATTCTGCTTCAGTGCCTCAGGACATCACTTAGATGACAACATGGTCCAGAGCTGGGCAGGAAATACCATGAAATTAGTTATAATTTGTCTATAAACCAACTTCATGAAACAGGAAAAAAAAACCTAGTCCCCTCTATAGTATCCTGTGCTTCCCTTCCTGGTTCTCTGGTCAAGGGCAGCCCTGCTTTTTAAATTTTCTAAAATTCAGAGTCTCCACTGGAGAAGTTTGAATTTGCTTCTCACTGAGCCTGAAAAATGAAACGGAGATTTGAGCCGGATTTGATACGCCAAGAGCTGGACTTTGGTCTTTAAAAACGAAGTACGCGACCATAAATCAGGCTTTTAAAGCTTTATACTGGAACGTTAGCAATATACAGATCTTTTGGTTTTACAGAGATTTCTTTTCTGTATTGTGGAGTGTCTGTATTGTGTATTTTTCATATTACACACACTTCAAAAGCATTCACAAGTGGGTGGGCACCTCTGTGTTCCGCTCACAAATCTGCAGTTAGCAGAGGGGAGTATGTATTTTGCTGTTGGTTTTAAACATCAAGCAACTGAAAGAGGAATCTCTGAGGTGGAAGGTGAGTATTAAAATACAGCTTCGTTTTCCTGTCGGGTTATTTTTCAAAGCTGAAAAACTGCTGATAATTGACATTTACCATAATAAGTCCCTTTTCCAGGGGGTTCACATTGTCTCCACCCGCTGACACACTCCTCTGACCCCTCTTTGGTTTTACATTATTGTCCCTTTGGCATTTCCCTCCACCACCTCCTACCTCTTCTCTTCCCAAATATTTTCCTCCAGCTTTCCCATGCTCCTCTCTTGGTTACTGATGTTTTCTCCCGCTTCCCACATTCCTCTTCCCTTTTCCCATTTTCCTGGGCCACGGGCTGTCGGAGGTGACTCTTTTCCCAGAGGATGCTTCACCTCGTCGTAGTTGGGACAGACGACTGAACGCAGTCTCATTCCTTATGGAGCATCTGTGAGTGACAACCCAGGACAAGATAACGTTGCCCTGGAGACCAACTTAATTTAGGGATTTTTCACAACTTTTTACAAATAAACCTAGTTAAATCTAGTGGAATATTTATGAAAGTCAGCGACGCTGCCAGTGGTAGGAATTCAGGGGAAGGCAAAGCTCCCTAAGATTTCCTAACCCCCAATTTAATAATTAATTGGTGCCTTGGTGTATGTTACAGCTCGTGTCTCCTTTGGTTTGTTCTTTTGCAATCCACGCTCCAGAGGAACAGAACTTCTTGTAGCCACACAAGGGTTTAAGCTGATTTTTTAATCCTGCTCTTGGACCTACCTGTCCTTTATAAAATGACAGTAATTATTAAGGTTTGAGCGGGGTGGAAGTTTTCAAGAGCTCAAAGTCCATTCACTATTGGTTTAGATTGTTGTTTAAAATCTGGGGCAAATCCGTCTGTGATTTAACTCCTGTTGCCTTCACCAAACCTAATGCAGAGAGAGATGTGGTCAGCTGAGCGAGCAAGAACTGCTGCAGCTATCAAGCCTATTTTGGATAATATTTCAAACCCTAAAGATAAGTGTTTATGTCCTTTAAAATCACACAGAGTAAGTCAGAGAGAGAGAGATTTCAGCTGTAGGAGCTCATCAGTTCCACCTCAGAGCCTCTTTTGTTAGAACTGGCAAGCGGGATGACGTTACGGTTGTACGGAGGCTTTAAATGAACCATGGTCTTGGTTGAAGTTGTGTCTGTGCTCCAGCCAGCGAGGACCTCAGCATCTCAGGAGCTCCCACCAAACGACGCGCGCCACGACTGCATCCACGGGCTGGGTCACTGCTGGCAGGTTCTCCTGGGGATGGCTCTTGTCATGCTATACAGCGCCTTCCTCCAGAAAACAAATGCTCCCACAGCTTTCATGGTAGAAGAGCTGTAACACCTTGGCAAGCAGCAGCGTAAGTGCACAGTTCCTTTTGCTAAGAGATTCCTTCACTTCTCATTGTGCTACGCGTGACACACAGAAGGCATCCTTCACCGACTGCCACCTTCCCACCTAACTTCTCCAGACTGAGGCTGCTCGGCTCTTTGAGCTTGTGCTTTGAGGAGGTGGAACGACACCTCTGACGGAGCAAGGAACCGTAGATCTCGAGATGACATTCTGGTAGCAGCCACTTTGTCGTCTTTTCCCAGCAGTGAATGTTTCTTGCTGCCCGTATGGTTTTCTGTCTGTAGGCGCTGGGAAGCTGCGCTCTCAGCTGCGTCTGTTTGGTACCGCTTTGGGCTCAACCTACCGTTTTCTCTGGTGGCTGTTTTACCGATGGAGCCAAGACTTTGCAGATAGATTGCGTTAAAAAGTCAAAAGTATAAGAAAAAAAACCCCAAAATAATAAATCCTCTTAATTAAAGCTGTTTCTCTGAAAATAAGTTTAGTTTACCTGGTTTTATGTTTGGTACATAAATCTATCTATTTCCTCTAAAGTGGAAATTCTTGAAAAAAATAGCATTTTTTGTTTGTTTTTTTGTGTAGCTTAAAGAGAATATTTGAGGGTTGCTTAAAAATATATACTTAAACCTCTGTATTTGACGTTAAGATATGCAGTGGCAACCCCAGCTGCTGCATTCCTGCTCGTTTGGGCCCCGGCGGGAGCCCAAGTTTCGCCCCGTGTTGTGAAACCACGGCTGCGTCTCAGCGGCTCGCGGCTCCCTGGCTCTCCGCCTTCGCCGCCGAAGAGAGACGGACGTTGTCCCTCCCGCTCCACATCATCGACACGGGATTTTCGGCAGAGTTGTCGGCGCTGAAGAAAGGAACCCGCCAGCCACAGCAACACTGCAACTGCTTGATTTCCCGACGGAAAGTTTTGCTGAAGATGTAGTAAATGAAAGGGTTGTACGCAGTTGAAGATTTGGCAAACAGACAGGGCAGCAGAGTGACAATGGGCTGGAGGGAATCGCTGGAGTTAAATATGGACCAGAAGCTGGCGGCTGCGTACGGTGTCCACGAGCTGAGGAACCCGACCGAGATGAGCACGGCCATCTGAAAGGGAAACAGGGCTTCAGTTCTCAGCCTGCACTGGCTGGGGTTGGTACGTGACGAGGCCAGGCTGGATGGGGCTTTGAGCAACCTGCTCTAGTGGAGGTGTCCCTGTCCATGGCAGGGGAGTTGGAACTGGATGATCTTTAAGGTCCCTTCCAACCCAAACCATTCTATGATGAAACCACCCCTGAACCAGCCGAAATACCTGAAACCATATGCTTGCTATGCTGTGACACGAGCACAGGTAACACTGGACAGTACATATATATGCTTTTATTCCCACCTAGCAGATCCACACTGTGGTTTTGGCTGCTCCTCAAGTACTGTGTTGACTTTTGGGCCCCTCACGACAATAAAGACATTGAGGTGCTGGAGCGTGTCCAGAGAAGGGCAACGAAGCTGGTGAGGGGTCTGGAGAACAAGTCTTGTGAGGAGCGGCTGAGGGAGCTGGGGGTGTTCAGCCTGGAGAAGAGGAGGTCGAGGGGAGACCTTCTCGCTCTCTACAACTCCCTGAAAGGAGGGTGTAGTGAGGTGGGGGTCGTTCTCTTCTCCCATGGAACAGGCGATGGGACAAGAGGAAATAACCTCAAGTTGCACCAGGGGACATTCAGATTGGATATTAGCAAAAATGTCTTCACCAAAAGTTTTATCAAGCATTGGAACAGGCTGCCCAGGGAAGTGGTGGAGTCCCCATCCCTGGAGGTATTTAGAAGACATGTAGATGTGGTGCGGGGGGATATAGTTTAGTGGTAACTTGGCAGTTCTAGGTTAATGGTTGGACTCGACGATTTTAAAGGTCTCATCCAACCAAAACAATTCTATGATTCTCTGATTCTGTTTCTTATGAGGCAGTTGTCATTTTCATCTCTGTCCCTGACTCTGACTGAAAAATGTCATGAGAGACACAGCCCAACCAGAAAGTGCAACCTATCAATAGAGTGGCCTCTTAGAAAGTTTGGGTCAATTCTGCTTTTCCACAAGAAATGAGCAACCGAAGTGCTTATTTGAAAAAATGTTATATTAAAAAAATCCTGTTTCCATACAGAATTTCTGTGTAGCTCTCACTCTGAACACCCCCTCAGTCAATTAAAAATACCTCAGATGGCAGAACAAGACATCCACCCCAACTACAACGTGAATGGATTCAACAGCTGTTCCAGCATGACTGGAAACCTGTATGTCCATGAAAATCATGGGTGCAACTCACTAAAGAAGCTTTAACAAGTGGTGTTGTACCTACGATATATTATCCTGATCAAGCTACTGAAATAACAAGGATTCCCGGACTGCAGAGCATGGGTGAGACTGGAACCACATCTCCATCTTTGGTCAATACCAGACAAAATCAATGAAGGACCGTCATGAGCCATGCATGAGCAGAGCTGCTTCTCTGCAAGCTCCTGATTCCTGCAGGCGCTTCTCATCACGGGGATAACTCACCAATGTCAGCTTCTTCTCCAGTTTAGCTGCATTAGGGATCCTGTCGATATTCTGGATCTCTTGGTATGCTTTATGAACCTTCCAGGCGATTCCCAAGTAGCAGGCGACGATGGTCAGTGCAGGCAGGACTGTGCACAGGAGGAACATGCTCAGGATGAAGGAGAAGCCATTGGAGGAGTTGTGGAACTTGCTCCAGGCTATTGTACAGGAGATGCCGAATGGCTCAGGACCATAGTAGCCCCAGCCCACCAAGGGCAGAATGGCCCAGAGCAAGGAGTAGAGCCAGATGAAGGTAATCAAGATGCGAACAGTGTTCTTGGTAATTTTTTTACCTGCAAGAAAGAGGAAGAGCAAGTGTATGTGAATCTCATCTCAACCACATGGTTTTTGCCGTAACTTCTTCTCCAACAGGATGGCGGCTACAAATATGCCTGGGCTGCTGCTGCAGTTCCCTGACCTTTGGTCTTCCTGAGAAACATAACAGAGAGTGTCTATGGATTGGGTGAGACCTCAGTGCAGGGTCCTCAGCACTGATCTAAAGATTGGTAAGTCAGGAAGCTTTACAAGATCAAGTTGCCCCAAAATGTACCGTGCTTCCAGCCCAGGAATGCCAGGAGACCACTTCCCTCTCGAGGAGGAGATGTCAGTATGTCTGCTTGCACGCAAATAGGAAGAGAAGACATTCTTGTCCAGCAAAACATTTGGGCTCTGCACCCTCAGGTTGTTTTACTTGGTATTACTGAGAAGTGAGAAGCCCCTCTGTTTAATAAGGAATTTAATCAGACCCTGCCCAGAGAGGTGGTGGAGTCTCCGCCTCTGGAGACGTTCAAAACCCACCTGGGCAAGTTCCTATGCAACCTGCTTTAGGAGGACCTGCTTTGGCAGGGGGGTTGGACTAGATGATCTCCAGAGGTCCCTTCCAACCCCATATCATTCTGTGATTCTGTGATCCTTCTAGGAGCATTAGAGGTTTGATATTGGACTAAAAGTTCTGAGGTTCCCTGAGAGGCAATTACTTACTGTTAGATTTGGACGAATTGGTAACGAGGAACCGAATCACAGCCATGGCACACAGGGTCATCATGCTGCAGACGCCAAAAAGGAAACCCATCAGGGCGTAATACATACAGGACGCATCTCCTCCCAGCCAGGCGTGGTTCCAGGCGGACGCAATGGCCAGCGGATACATGCTGATTGCCATTCCGATATCCGCCACTGCCAAGTTGACTGTCAGCAGCTCCGGTGACTTCAGGAGGGAAGAGCGCTTCACAGCCGTGGCGAGGACGGCTGAATTTCCAAGGATTGTGAGGATGGCTGAAAGAGAAGGATCAGCACAGACAATAATAGGACATAATTAGCACACCCGTGAAATGCTTATCTCTATAAAGGATGTGAAGATTGCTGGTTTTTGGCCTGGGACTAAAGTTTAGAAGACTGGGACACCAGCCAGAACCCAGCACCTCCCAGGCCAACACCACGCTGTGCCGATGCTCGGGAAACACACCAATGTCTATCTGCTGTGTCCTGCTGTGAAACCTTCTTTTTCAGCTCATGGTGAGGAAACTTGGTCTCTTAGATAGCAGGTAGGCAATGCCACCTGGATGGCATTTCTGAGAGCTGCTACATGGCTCAGCATCCTCACCACGGCACCCACTGCAGCCAGCTCCTGGGTTTCAGCTCCCACCTCCCTGCTAGACAGGCATCTCCCAGATGGACCTGCTACAGCAAAGAGTGTTTCAGATTTCTGTTCGCAGCCTCCTGTAGTGCCTTATTCACCAGGGAGACTTCGTCATATCAATAGTAGGAGACTATTGTGGTAGGTTGACCTTGGCTAAACGCCAGGTGTCCACCAAAGCTGTTCTGTCACTCCCCCTCCTCAACTGGAGAGGGGAGATAAAATATAACATGGGCCACAGATAAGGACAGGGAGAGATCATTCAGCGACTATCATCACAGGCAAAACAGACTCGACTTGGGGAAAAAGAATGTAATTTATTACCAATCAAATCAGAGGAGGATAACGAGAAATAAAAACTAAATCTTAAAACACCTTCCCCCCACCCCTCCCTCTTCCTGGGCTCAACTTCACTCCCCATTTCTTTCCCCCCCGAGTGGTGCAGGGGGACGAGGAATGGGGATTGTGGTCAGGTCATCACACCTTGTCTCTGCCACCCCTTCCTCCTCTTCCCCAGCTCCAGCATGGGCTCCCTCCCATGGGAGATGGTTCTCCATTAACTTCTCCAACATGGATCCTTTCTACAGGCTGCAGATCTTCATGAACTGCTCCAGTGTGGGTCCCTGAGGAGTATGAGCTCTTCTCTCCATGGGTCCACAGGTCCTGCCAGGAGCCTGCTCTATCACAGGCTCTCCACGGGGTCACAGCCTCCTTTGGGCACCCACCTGCTCCAGGGTGGGGTCCTCCATGGGCTGCAGGAGGATATCTGCTCCACCGTGGACCTCCATGTGCTGCAGGGGGACAGCCTGCCTCACCGTGGTCTTCACCATGGGCTGTAGAGGAATCTCTGCTCTGGTACCTGGAGCACCTCCTCCCCCTCCTTCTTCATTGACCTGGGTGTCTGCAGGGTTGTTGCTCCCTCTTATTCTCACTCCTCTCTCTGGCTGCTGCCCCACAAGTTTTTTTTCCCCTTGAAAATGTCATCCCTGAGGTGCTACCATCATCACTGATGGGCTCGACTTCGGCCAGCAGCAGGTGTGTCTTGGAGCCGGCTGGCACTGGCTCTATCAGACATGGGGGAAGCTTCTATCTAGCAGCTTCTCACAGAAGCCACCCCTGTAGCCCCCCTGCTACCAAAACCTTGCCATACAAACCCAATGCAACCATATCTTGCCCCTTCCTACCCCCACAATATCGCTCTTCACTTCCACGTCACAGCCCCCTCTCCACACACTATATCCCACCTATTCCCCTGTGGCTCGTATCTCATGGAATGATTCCCCCACCCATTTGCTCCACTCTCCTACAGTATCTCGCACAACATCCCAGCAAGTCAAATGGGCCTGTCCGCCTTCCTTTTTCCCTGGTAATATTCCCACTTCACCTTCCTACTGGAGAACTCCAGCTGTCCTGCTTGCTTGTGTCCCCTCCTTGTGCCCTCCCCTCTTGCACCATCTGGTGCTCTCCACTTCCCAAAGCCTTCCCTCTTTGCAGTGTATCTTCCACTGGAGCCCCAGCACAAGCCTCCTGGGGCTCTGAGCTGCCTCGACAGTCCACATGTGCTGGTTGGGCAGCTCAGGGTCCTTGCTGGTGGAGGACCACAATGACTACATGCCACCGTTAAGACACCCACACTGTCCTGGTGGTCTCTGAGTGCGGTGGGACAGACCATAGAAACTGTTTTGCCAGAGGCAGGCACCAGACCAGAGATCGCTTTGCAAAAAGACCCGTCGGACATACGTTATTCAGATATGCCACAGAGCGTCAAAGCGTTCATGACAGCAGTGTCAAAAGTACACACAGCAAATAACTCATTTCCACCCTTCTACTCTGCCAACATAAGATGGACATGGACCTCTTGGAGCAAGTCCAGAGGAGAGCCATAAAGATGATCAGGAGTGTGGAGTACCTCTCCTATGAGGATAGGCTGAGAGAATCGAGGTCGTTCTGCCTGGAGAAGATAAAGTTCTGAGGAGATGTTATAGCAGCCTACAGGAAAGATGGGGAGGGACTCTTTATCAGCAAATGTAGTGATAGGATGAGGGGTAATGGTTTTAAACTGAAAGAGGGGAGATTCAGATTAGATATTTGGAAGAAATTCTTTACTGTGGGGGTGGTGAGACACTGGAACGGGTTGCCCAGAGAAGTTGTGGGTGCCCCATCCCCGGACGTGTTCAAGACCAGACCGGTTGGGACTTAGAGTAACTTCGTCTAGTGGAAAGTGTCCCTGCCCACAGCAGGGGGGTTGGAACTACATGATCTTTAAGGTCCCTTCCAACCCAAACCATTCTATGATTCTGTGATTCTTTTCTTTCAAGGGAACGTTGTGCTGGAGCTACATTTTGATCAAAGGTTTTCCCGAGAAGGTGTCCTCTAAAGTCAGAAGCGAAACAGGGAAACAGAAAAAGATTGCGTCACGTTCCCTTGTCGCTGCAAAAGCAGGAAGGCTGCATTTCCTCACAGATACCACCTAATAAAGTGCCCACAGAGGAATTAATAAAGGCACATGGAACAAAATGGAATAAATACATTGGCATAAATCCAAAGGTCATAAGAGATGCCAAGAGAAAGCCTTAAACAGGACAGAGATACAAATCTGAGCACCTGCATCCCTCATTCATTCACTTTCTCACCACTCACGTTCACTTGGCACCTCTGGACGTGCTTGAAGAGTTCCCTGAGGTCTCAGGAGCCGTGTGTCTGCGCACACAGAGATGCCCACGGGCACGGGACCACTTGCTGCCAGAGCAACCTGTGGCTCGGTGGGAAAAGCACTCCCCTGCCAAATGACAGCCACAGGACAGGACATCCTCAGGCTTCAGGAGCAAAAATGAACCCGGTTCACTTTCTTCTGAGAGAGCCCCAATCACTACACAAGAGGTAGGAGGCAGCTCTCAGTTGTCGTGGTGGACATCCAGGCCCACCCTTTCTTTTACTTTGACAGATGCTATTCCTCTCCATCCCGCTCCCTGTGAGGCTGCTGGAGGGCACGGGACAAAGCTGTGAACTGCACCTATGTATTCACTTTTGTGTGTGAAAGCAGCTCTCCTCCTCACTTGGATTAAAAGAAAAGCCCTTTGTTGTTTTGCAGAGAGTGGTTTTTCTCACCCTGAGTTGTCAGCTCAACCGAGGGGACAGCCCAGCGCAGCAGCGCAGGGAGAGGCACGCAGGAACAGGGGTGACATGTGATGTGCTGAAGCCCAGCACTGCTGCCCAAAGCCTCTCTATTAAACCACATAAAAATATATGCTCGTCTCTCTTAAATGCATCTTAAAAAAGGTTTTCGAAGGAGCTGAAGGGAGGAAGGTACTCGCATCTCGACAACATTCAGTCGGACTGAACGCCTAAACCAATTCAGCCCCTCTCCAAATCTGCGCCGACAGTAAACAAATCACCTGGGTATACCCAACAAAGAGACAAGGAAGAAAACCCTCAGCTAAAGCCACGCTGGAGCAGAGCAGGACACATCCCCACTTATATTTCATTGTAAATCTGCCTTCAGCAGCGCAAACAGGCCATCACCAAACCCAGAAGTGCTGTTTGAAAACCCTTGGCTGTTTTATACCAGTTTATCCCACCAAGACACAGCTGCTCTTCAATACATAATGAGTATCCCCCTGGGCCAGGGTGAGCCCGAAGTTGCTCTCCCCTGATCCGTCTCATCAAAGGGGCTGCCTCATCCCCCGGTTCACAGGGCTGAGATGCCAGGATAAGCAGTAGCCCAACTTACTTTGAATACTTGTGACGCCACAGAGACAAACTCATGCTGGCAAGTCTTCAGCAGCAAGACAAAAGACCTGAGATTAATCTGAGATCTAAAGATCTGAGATCTAAAAGATCTAAAATGAATCTGAGAGCAGAGATTAATCCTGGCATCCAACCGACTCCAAGGAAATAAGCAGGAACCTGTATGGAAACCCATTTTCTATCATTTGCCTCCAGCTTCCTTTGGCTGAGCACAGCAAAGGGGGCAGCCCCGGTGTGTCCCCTCCTAGGCTTGGAGCAAACAGGCAGGCTGTGAAGAACTCACCTATGATCAGAAGAAAGACCCCAGCTCCATAATCCACTACCGGGTGGAGTTTGGAAATGTATTGCTCTTCCATCGTTCCTTCTGGAAGGGTTTAAATCGAAGGTGAAGCAGGGGCAAAGAGACTCTTCCTCATGGCTTGGCTGCTGCAGATGTGAGCCAGGCAGTTGGGTGCTGTCAGAGTGAAGGGACCCTTCTGCTTTCTCCTCTCTCCCTCCCTCTGTGCGAGGGGAGAAGCCTGGAGCGGGAGGAAGGCTCCCTCCCTGGGGAGGCAGAGTGAAAGCCAGGCAGAGCCACTGCCGGAGTGATCCCGCCTGCCTGGCTGGCAGAGCATCTCTCCACCCACCCCCTCCTCTCACCCCGCTCTGCTCCTTGGCTCGTCAAGCAACTTCCCGATGCAAATCCCCCTCCGAGTGCCACGGCCGAGCCAAAACAATTGTCATTCAACCATTGGCAGCCTCAGGAAATAAATCCAGGCTGTAGGATCAGGCAGGGGAAGGAAGGTTGGGGGTTCTGTTTTCCAGCTTTATGGCTGTATGGGGGAAAGACAAGGCTGGGGCAGAGGGATCTCTGTGTTGAAGTATTAGAGGAAAGCTGTTTGCTGCAGGGGTTCAGAAGGGTCAAAGTCACACCACTGAAGGCAGGGCTTTCATAGAATCATAGAACGGTTCAGGTTGGAAGGGACCTTAAAGATCAGAGCTTCTCCAGGGCAGAGCCGGAGGATGCTCAGTCTGGTGTGCAGAGCACCACGGCAGAGCCGAGCTCTGATTTCACCCCAGTGACACTCTCGTGTTGTCACTTGGCAGTACCTCACACCCAAGTTTACCTTTTCCTTATAATATCTGAGCCTAAAATCATCATAAAGCTCTCTCAGTCTTTATAAGAAATGCTAACTTTTGCTCCAGGCTCCAAATACGTGTTACAGGCTCAGCTATCAATTTACAGACGCAGGTCTTGATTTTGGTGCCTGCAGTTTACGGGTCTGTAGTTGCAATGCCGTTAACTTGACTTTTAGCCTGGGCAGCATCCAGCCAGCACATTGAAAAGCTGATCTATTCTAAATTATTTAATTCCAGTACCTGGATATGTTAAGCTGCATTAACATCATTCTCTGCTTGGCCTATTTCACTCTGCTCAGACACAGGGAATTTTAAGATCCCCAAGAGCATGTTAGACATCTCATGTGCAGTCTAGGTGGAATTTAGGCACTTAAGTACAGCAGTAGCAGCCTAAATTATACAATTATACAATCCTTAGGAATCTGAGAGACTTTAAAAGCTTTGCGTTTCACCAGAAAGCAAAACTGGCCACGCAGAGATATGCTGCCACCTCAGCTTTGCTGCACGTCTCTGTCTGTGCTTGTCACCTGAAGAAGTTCCCTGGGATTTACACGCCAGGGATCCCTGCCCTGAAAACTTTGAGGAGCTTCATTCAGCAACCAAGTACACGCAGCACAACGCCTACAGCACAGGGCTCACAGCCTTCTCAGGGCACCGTCGTCCTAAAAGCTTCACCATCCTCCCTGGAATGGAGAAATCGGTTCTCTCCACTGGTTTCAGAGACTCGAATACATGTTTTTTCCTGTAAGAGTGTTTTGTTCTGCAGATGCCTTGGGGTGAGGAAAATGCCCTAACAGAATGGTGCTTTCCTCTCCACTTGAAGCTGGATCGCTCCACACCTAAGTCACAAGATTGGAGGGAGAGAAAACAAACGGTATCTGACTTTCTACGATGCTGCCGGGAGCCCTCGCTCCAAAAGCTGTTAATATATTTTACGATGAACAGCTATGGCATAATGAAATAGGCAGGGGTAACGGTGGTTCGGTATTGGCCACCAGCTTCAAAAGGAACCAGTCTCACAGAGGTGCTGCTCAGGGTGTAGTTACCACTTCAGAGAAACAAAAATCCCTGTACCTGGGGCAGTGGCCCCACACCAGGATTCCCCACTGTCAGCACGCTGGCTGTTAGGAGTTGTGTTCTTACTAAATCTGCCTCCAGCACTGAATGGAGAACTCAGATACCAAATTCAGGCTGGTTTGTGTGTAGTCGGTTCACGAGTTTCTGAAGAAAAATTTCCCCATCCCGTCCCATCCCATCCCATCCCATCCCATCCCATCCCATCCCATCCCATCCCATGTTTCTCCAAAGTCAGTAGAAGCACAACAGAGTCTGCCTGTATTCATGGCATAGGTAAGCACTAGGAGATGGAACAGGCCACCAGTTCTTTTCCAGAGCTTATAAAATTCTAATTCAATGACAGAAATTGCTGGCCTGAACAATCCGAGCAGACAAGATAAAAAGATTGTGAGGTTCCTGTTTGAGCTGGACAGCGAGGAAGTTATGAGTTTACCCATGAGTTATGGGTAAAGGGAAGTGAAAATGAGCAGGAGGGACTTTGACTCTTATCTGGGGGAAGAGAGACTGATGCTCCAAACCTTGATCCAACGAAAAGGGCACACACAGGATTGCAGAATCACAAAATCAGAGGCTGGAAGTCACCTTTGAAGATCATCTAGTCCAAGCCCCCTGCTCAGAAGAGGATCAGCTACAGTAGGTTGCTCAAGGCTGTATCCAGTTGGGTTTTGTGTATCTCCAAGGATGTATACTCCACAACGGGTGGAGCTCCTCCGTGGACAACTTGTTCCAGTGCCTCTCTGTGGTCCCACTCAAACTCTCATAAGGTTTTTAAATAATGACACCACCTAACTGAAGAGATCAAACACCTACTGATTAGCCGTTCACTGCAGGTGTCCTTCACCGAATGTTCCTTGGCAGCAGATAGTCAGCTGAATGCAGTTGGGTGCTGCAATGCCTTCAAGCCTTGGGTGCGTAAGCAAGTGAGTATCAGTTTAGTTTAGGAAGGTGGTATATATACAATATTAATTATAAATGGAAGTTCTTCTATCAGAAAAGGCTAAAAAGGGATGGATAGGATGTCTCAAAGCATGCCTAGTAATGAGAGACTTAAATAGCTCAATCAAAATAGTAAAGTCTGTGCAAGAAAGAGTAGTTACTGTTTGATCTCAATTTGGGGAAGAAATGCCCACTCGAGTTTGCAAAAGACACAGCAAATCCTGTGACAGAAAGTAGAAGATTGCTGCATCCCGTCAACTAATTCAGTATAGTGCACACAAAATCATAATATTGGTAAATTAAACAGTCAGATCACAACCAAGATACTGGAATTCAACTCTGCACCTTGATAAATTCTCAGAAAGGTTACTGGCACTGTTTTGGGTTGGGCCAACTAGCATGGTCTTAAGACATTCCCAGGCATAGATCAGCTAAAATGGGCCCAGGACCATTCCCAGGAGGCAGGAAGGTCATTGGTTTCAAAGACAAAGCCACACTGTTTAGTTCCCTGGTACAGATGTTGCCCACGGGTTTTGCTCTTATCCTGGGTGCAAACACGTAGCTGAGAAATAGATTCTCAAGGTGCAGTCACTAGATGAAAAGTGAGTGTTTTAAAGGATTGTTACTGCTCAAATAGAGTTTATAATTCTGACAAAGAAAGCTCTTGGGAAAGTTTTGTGGCCTGTGCTATGCAGTCAGCTCACCTTGATGTTTCTTTTTGGCCTTTCTTGGCAAAAAACATGCCTGAGGGCTCAGCTCAGGGAGGCTGATGTCACCCAATCCAAGCCAGATCTCCTACTTTACCACTTGTTGAACTGTCCATCCTCTCACTACTGAAATAAGATATTAAATTTCTTCAGGCAAGCAAAAAGAAACCAAAGGCAGGATTAAAACATTTTGCTGAGAATTTAATTACTCCCTGGAGGCCCCACTGGCTGCATCAGGAGCCTAGTCCTCTTCCAACTTTTGTGGGCACCTTAGATTACACTGTGTGGATATTTCATGCTGGTTTAGACGGCATTTCATTTATTGTGAAACCCTGAACTTAGCATTCACATGGGGTAGGATTACATCAACTGTTGGAGTTACGAAATGTAAGAAAAAGAAAATAAATGATTAAAACCAGAAGAGTTGACTGATCCCAAACCCAGTGCATTATTCATGTATCATTTAACAATAGCAAGTTGTACCCAGCACTATCTTCCTGCACTTCAGATCAATGTGGATTATCTGTTTACAATCAAAGCACAGTCAAAGTTTATCCATCTTGACAGATGAAATTTTTGGGGATCATATTTTAGAATAGTTTTGTGAAATTTCCCTTCAATTTAAGAAAGCAGTTTTCAAATTAGACGGATGGAAGAATAAAGTTGCTATCAGCTCACTTCTGAAAGGTTATGTGAAACTTTGAACAAATGAACTCACTGTGAAACCATATACAATTATTTGATGTAAATATATACATATATATAAAACAAGTTCCTACTGTTGATGTAAAACAGGGTATAGGTTGACTAATTACTTGATGCTACCAACTTAGAACGTCCTACAACTTTATTCTTCCTTTCTACAGGAAAAAAAAAAAAAATCTCTGAATTTGTAGGAGCAAGGGGATTGTTCTGAATTATCACTTTGCCAGCACGTGGTAGTTCATTTTGCAGAGATAAAATGTCTCAAGGTCCAAAGCTGTTTGGGCCAAGAATATTGGATTTGGTTTGGTAACATATATCAATATCATTGATATCTCTGGATATCTGGAGAGTGCTGTGAATCTATGTTCATATCTGCCCAGAATTCATATTTATCAAAAATAGTCATGTAACATTTATAAAAGGAGCGTGACTTTGCTATTCCTGTTTATCTCTGGCTGCTTTGTCCAGATCTTCTCTTCTGCGGAGACTCGGGGATTTCGAGCTGAGCGGAGCACTGCAAACAGTCTATTTGGAAGGTTCCCTTTTGGGTGCCCTCTCCTTGCTTCAAAACAAGTCTGCCATGATGCATGCTCAAGTTTTTTTATTAACAAATGCCACCTTTTTCAAACTCCTTAGAGGAGACGACTTCATCACATTCTCCAGGAGTTCCTACAAATTCCATCCATTTAATGGCTATCTCTGCAGTCTTACTTTTGGAAGCTCACCTTGGAGCTGAGACCTCTAGCTGAGCTTCTAGCTTTCATCTCCATTTATGAAAACCAGACTCAGCGTTTAAGTTGAAGTCTCCGAGTCTGCTCATGAAGTTGTATGTTTTCAACAACGAAATCTTGTTTAAGCCAGTATTTGCAACCTCAAGCACAGTAATTTGTAAATTGTTTTCTTCTGGATGTCTGCACTGACTTGCGTGTTATTGCCTGAGGGGTTATTTACAAAGTCTGAATTTGGTCTAGGGACAGTAACGTCCCCAGCTTCCCTCTACAGTAACTGAAGGTACCTGCCCCCTTGAAGAATTCAGTTTGGATCAATAAATTTCACTCTTTCACTAAAACCATTTTTACATATAATACTTGGCTGTTGGTTAACCCCCTCCAAGTGAGTACAGCTCTCCACCACGGCAGTTAGAGACTCAACAGGAGGATCTGAGTCGCGGCTGTTATTGCAGTGAGTGACCCCAGAGCGGAGAATGGACTCCAAACCCAAGACCATCTTGTACGCACAGGACTGAAAGATGACGTTAAGACCTTTTGCATCACTTTCATTCTTCACTTTTAAGAGTTGTTCAATGCTACCCACAGTTTGAGCCGTGAGCAAATAGCAGTTTAACACTAAATGAGTGACCAGTGATTGAGATATGAGGAAACAAAAACTTGTACAACTTCCACACTATCACTAGGAAGTGCATCACGGACCTAAAGCCAGAAGCTCGCATTTATTAAATAAAGTCATCATTTGTAGCTGGTAACCATTGATACTCATTCAGCATCGGTGAAAAGGAGACGACAAGATGTACAGCTGTGAGGAAAGTCACATGTGGAGTAAAGATGCATTGTGTCCCTGACACGACAAGCCAGCTCTTCTCAACCGGGCAAGAGGCTGCCCTCTTAGGGACAATTTTTTTTTTTTGAAGTCATTTTTCACAGTTCCCAAATACAAAATGAAAGGCACTAATTTGGGAAGCAATATGAAAACAAGACAAAGCAGAAACATAGCATGAGGTGGGAAGGGAAAGATGGTAATGAGATACGAAAAGGTTAATTCAACATGCATGTATGAAGCATATTATAGCTATTTTTTAGAAAGATGTGAGGAGACAGATGCTAATACACTATGAGTGGAAAGGAAATGGCACCAAAGGTGCTATAATAAAATGAAAACTGCTATTATGTCAGGAAAAGATAAGAATAAAATGTGTTGCCCGTGGTGTGGCATTTGACAATGCAAACCTGCTCATTTTTAATAGGGTGACAGTGTTCCAAGACCTTAGTTTAATAGTAGTATGAACAGCACTAACTCTCTCATTTTCAAGGTTTCAAAGACAAATTCGTGTCCTGTTGTGCTGGATATTGCACAAATAATCATGAAGGGAGACTTACTTTCAGTTTAAGTAATTTTTCAACCATTTATTGACAGTATGTTTTGGTAGTGAGCTCCACTGAATTTTCCTTTGCATTGTGGTCCTGCACTCCATTTAGTCATGGTTCTTCTTTGTCATTTAGGCCATGGGAAAAGGTCATATAATTTGCAGAATGGACCACTGAGAACTCTACCACCACGAGTATTCCTGTGCAGGAAGAACAGCTCTTCAGGAGTCTCCCTAGCTTCAAGACTAGTCCCAGCTCTGCTCCTTCTTTGTCTCTTTTTCATATGACCTAGTGCTGATTTGGACTCACTCCTTCCTCTTTTGAATGACAAATCTCAGTTCTCTCCACTTTGTTGAGAAATCTAGAACCGTGCTGAGAGGTAACATCACTCCAACAGTACAAGTGACACTAGTCCTTCTCTTTCTTCCTTAACTTTGGTAGCAGGCCTAGGATCTGGCAGAATTGGGACAGGGTGAAACAGGCGGTGGTGGTGATGGCCACAACTGGGGATGTCTGGCATGCAGGGTCATATGGAATGGCAAACACTAGAGGGTCCTTTTGAACACAGGCATGAGGACAGTAAAACTCACCCAGTGCTGCCTCTGGTAGATTCCACTGATTGCATTCTTGCTTGTGTTGGCATTGTTTGCTTCACTGGAGGAGGGAAAGGGAGATTTGTTTTGAGGAGAGCTTGTTAGATTTAATTAAGGATAGTCAGAGGAAAGGTTATCAGTGTGGGAGACAAGAGATCAAGGTATTTTTACTACCTTTGGGAACAGAGCTGAATTATATACTGATACTCTTTACCCAAATGGTTTAACTTAGTTGTGTTGACACCATGGAGTCTCGGGACACCATTCGGCTTTACAAACACTGTCTGCAGGACTGAAGCACCAAGGTGCACATGCCTCTATTCTCTCTACCAGTTTCTCCACAAAGGCAGGAATACAGCAGACCAGGGGTGTGATATCCAGACAGACAGAGAGCGGAGTAGGGTTCAAGGATGCAATCATACGGCACTGCAGATGAACTCCGCGGCTCTGCTCTGGCCCTGCTATTGCCTACTGTGTGACACTCATCAAGTCGCTTCCTTCCTCTTTTTGCCTACGATTTATCCACTGAGACCTTACATTTGTCATGGTCTGACTGATCTCCTGCTATTTCTGCTCAGTGTCTGCTAACAATGCAGCCCCATTATTGGCTTGTGCCTCTCAGCACCATTGTGATACAACAACAATAGTTTTAAGAAGGAGGCCAATTTTCTTTCATATTAGGTTTTGGCTAATTTTACTCTTACTAATTTCTAAATGGACCCACACTGGGAATTCAGAAATGCCAGGATTACAACTTATTATTTAGAGAGCCCTGGAAAAGAAAAATAGCTGAGAGACTGAATCCTGTGAAAATATAGTGGGAAATATGAGTGGAAATTCATGGAGGTGCTTCTCTTGGATGGAAAAGAACAGGTTTCCTTGTTCAATCTGGAACATGAAGTTTAATGAAGAAAGAAGACAGAAAGATTGGGAAACAAAGGCGCACCAGAGACTTGATGATAACAAATCTCTTATTAGGTAGAATGGGGAAGACAAAACCTCCGTTCTACAATAAGCTGTGGTGGCACCAACAGTACTTTAAGATGACCCCGTTAAGGACAGCATTCAGCATAGCTGGCTCCCTGGCAACTACTAACGCAACTACCCACTGCCAAGGCAACTTCCCTGGATCCTAACTTCATGTGAAAGATATTGCTTGGTTGAGTAAGGGTCCTGAGCAGCAGGGACAGCAGCAGAAGCTCCATGTCAAGACCCTCTGTCGCTTTCGAGGTCTTTTGCAAAATCATGTTCAGGTCCCTTCTTTAGCTTTCAAATTATATTTACATGAGTGAGAGAAGTCACAGCTATTCCATCTTGACTTTCTTTCTGTGGCCTTTTGACCCTTTAAGCCAAATAGTGTTTAATCCTTGCTGTACAAAACTGCCAGCCTTCAAGCTGGCTGCAAATATGGCACATATTTAGGAGTAGGATTGTGAGGCAAAGAAGAGAAACTACTGTACTATTTTCTTGATATTATTAAATATTAGGCAGTAGCATTTTAATTGCCTGAATTTTCCAAGCTCGCTGACCTGCAGCTACACGTTGCTTTCAGAGAGCATATCCTTCACCTCTGTGTTGGAAGGTGCTTTAGGGTTAACTTCCTGGCACTTCACTCCCTCTTTGCAGTGGTGTGAAATGCCCTTTGCAGGGATATAAGAGATCATCTAAGTTGCAAAAAGTAATTCCCACAAGTGTTTTTGACTTGGAGTCAGGTGCTCTGCTCATTGCTCTTGATACTTGACAGGAAACGAAAATGGGATTGGGGGTACGTTAAATATTTAGTGGATATTCCCTGTATTTGCACAGAGAAACTTTCAGCTATTTCCTCCATGTTCAAACAGTGCTTTGCTAATATTGAGTTATCTCTCTGATTACCTTCCAAGGGCCACTCTACAGTGAAAAACCAGTAAGAAGACAAAAGGCCTCAGAAAATCTATGCATCACTGCAGCCTTCAGCATCTCTAGGTAGGTACGACACAAATTCCTCTGCTGCTATACATCGGAAAAAAATATTGTCTCACTTTTAAGACACTGGTTTAGATTATTCTGTAATAGACCAAGCTTAAAAACAGCAACAGCAACTGTGAATACTTTCTGCACTCAATTACACTGAAAAAACAGAGATGAACCTAGCCTCAGAAAAAAAAACCCACGGCGGTCTTGTGGCGAGGGCCCTGGGGAGCACTGGGTTCAGTTCCTTGCCTTGCCACAGTCTTCCTGTCTGCTTTTCGACAAGTGATTAAATCTTTCTGTGCCTTAACGCCCCAAAATTAAGCTCTGGATGTCAATAAAGCTTTCTTCTTCTTCTTTATATCCTTTAAATCGCTAGCACATTTTGTGGCGGAGTCCTGGCCTGTGCAAATCGGCATTTTCTCAGGCAATGTCTGGATTCAAAGGATAACAGTGCGCCGGGGATGTTCCTGGTGGGAAGTTTCCCTCCTGTGTTGGGATGGAAGCAGGTTGAGGCATATAGACCTGAGCTGCACTATGCCACCTGCCCTGCTGCTCAGAGCACTGATGATAGCTTGTTTTAGTCACATAAGCACAGAGCTTGGGGACAAAAGGGGCTTCTTGTGGAGGGCTTGTTGAACTCCCATCAGCACGTGGGGGCTAAGGCCCCATGGTACACTTTGGCTTCTCTGGACGTAGAGACGCTTGTTACTTGGAGAATCCCTCCCCAAGAGCGGTTTCTATTCAGGCTGTGTTGCAAACATGTTTGTTTATTTGTTTGTAGACTCCATTTCCTCATTAGGAGAGAATCTCTGTATTCATTCAGAAGGGAAAATTCTAGGCCATCTTTATCCATTACGGTTATTTAGAAAAACTCTGGCAGCACGAATACAACAGGCAAAAAAAAATGAGGTAAATAAAGAACCATAATTATGATGCTTTTTTTCACTCATAGTTTCTGTGATACTGACTTGTGACCACTTTAAAGCGTGGAGTTGACAGGATAATATTAATCTATTTTTGCCTGTAACTGAATATATTAAAATATTTGTCTGTCACATGTACTTAAATGAATTTTATAACCCTAACATTAGAAGTGAAACTTATTTATTGGCTTGTAACTGAATATATTAAAATCTGTCACATGTACTTAAATGGATTTTATAATCCTAACATTAGAACAGAATTTATTTCAGCTAAAGAAAACAATTCAAAAGGTTCAGATCTAGTTTAAACAGGTCATCCAGACTTATTCTAGAGTCAGTGGTGAAAGGTAAGCACTGTTGGTGTAGAAATAAGCCCCTTATCTGAATGAGATCGGCTGCCATTTGGAAGTGCCTATTCACATTACAGGGACCCCAGAGAGGTGTCTTAAACAAGCCACCTGGTTTGAGGTGGCGAGATTTGGTTGAGCTGAATCCGGTCCCGACAGTCTTATTCTAGGCAATACAAGAAGCCTAGAGCAAAGGATGAACTGGAACTTAGGTGTCTCAAATCTTAAGGCTTTAAACTTAGTGTATATTTTCCTTGTTTCCATTCCTATCAAAATCTGAAATCCCTCAGACCATGCAACACCCATGAATCCTGCTTGTTATTTAAAATGAAAAAGTATTTTAGCCATCCAACTTTAATACTTTTTTCCCAAAGGTTTTAAATTACCAGTTTCTTCCTGTATAAATACTATTAGGACAATGATGTTAGTAGTATTTGAATGATCCCGGTTTGACTGTGAAAGTCATATCACACTGACCTGGACAACAGGGGGAATATGAGTTTGCCACTTTTTGTTGTTGCAGAAACGTGTTGGTACCTGTAAGGCTCTGCTGGTCAGGCAATAGCACGTTCTCTGAAGCATTCTCCAGGCACAATAGACTATTCTTTCCCAGAAACTGAAAAGGAAGATTGGAGCAGTGGGGTGAGTAAAAGTATAAGTATTGCAAAAGCACCCACAATGCCACAAAAATAAGACAAATCCTTAAACCCTCATATTTTCTCTCCAACGTTTTCACTTGCCCCAAAAGCTACAATGTCTTTTCATGTTTCTTATTGTTGATTAATGAAGTTTCATGCTTCAGTAGCTCAGTTCAATAATGTATTTCCTCTTATCAGTCCTCCCTCTGCCTGTCTGGCAGGGGAAGAACATACAGTTTGATGCAAAAAAGCTTTGTCTGTCTTGAATTCTTATCAAAGGTACTTCCAGTTCCCTCATCCCCAGAGGTAGTTTGTTTAATCCACCAGACTTGCTACTGAGACGTAGGGCTTCAGGATGGTCAAATGATGACAGGGTAGAGATTGTATGTCAGGAAAACAGTTACTGATGGATCCACATTCTGCTTACAGTCCTGTAAACGTTAGTCGCCCACAGGCACCCCTTACAGCACAGGCAGAGATGGGCACCCTCCATATGAACCATCATCCCACCTCCCTTCAGCTAGAGGTGACCTGCCCTTCACAGCTCTTAACAAGAACCTACGTAATCAGTTTAAAATAGACTCCCTAACTTACTCCTGTCCCTGGTGAGCCAGCAGACCAGACTGCTGGGGCTCTTTGAGGAAGGCAGTTAACACTCAGATTGGATGGGGAACCTGTTCTTTGTACAGCACAGACCAGTGGCAGCCTTGGATTAGATGGACAAAGGGATTAAATATTTTGTGATAATGAAGACTGTGGACTAGATCCACCAAGTCAGAAGAGACTCTGGCACTAAGGAAAGGGATTGTTGTGCTAATGTATACTAACAGGATAGCATATACGCAGCCTTTACAACTGAGTGAGCCCCCATTTTAGTTTGTGACTCACTGTGTTCTGCCAGCCCTGCTGCAAGAGTGGTGACCTTTGGCAAAACAATAATAAAAAACAGAAGAATGATGTTATCTTAAATTGTGGCACCCAGCTGCTAAATTAATGTATGCCGAAACCCCAGGGTTTGCAAAGCCCACTGAAGCCAGTGGAAAGATTCCCATTGACCTCAGTGGGCTGTGAATCATTCTCAAATGGAAATGGAGCTCCAGTTCCAGTAGCTGTTCTCATCTCCATGCGGACTACTCTTGGGACAGATCCCATATCAGCTGTGGTGTTTGGGTGATAAAGCCACTTGCTGCTGATAAGGCAAAGCATACCCTCATTGTAGTCTGAAGTGGGGATGGGATGAGTTCATCTAATCCCACTAGGCATCTACATCTAAAATAATCACCCTCTGCTGCTTTGGTACTCAATGGAGAGAAGTCAGCATTTCATCTGCAACTCATCACTCCAAAATGGACATCTAAAATAGGTCAGATGACTCACACTCTAAATGCCTGTTTCTTCCCATTGACAATAAAGGGAGCCTGAGGTAATTTTCTCAGATTCAGACATTGACATGTGGTTGGAAGTATTTCACTCCAAGCATCTTCATTATACAGGCTTCAAAAATGTTGTGTTTTTATATCTGATTGCTAAATCAAACAGCTTAGTCAACGCGAGGTCCTAGTGAAGACAGGTTCAGGTAAACCCAATTGGCTTTGAGTTGTCTTGCATGACCTACAGAGCTTTGCCTCAGTAGGATTTTATATTAACAGCTTAAAAATATACCAAGTTTTTTCAGTGACAAGATAGCCTTTGATGTATCCTGCTCTGGTTGTGTGTTCTGGGTGACAGGTCCAAAATGGTCTTGGGTATATTCCAAAGATAATAACATTAAATGGACAAGAGGTTTCAAATGATTGCCATTACTTTGTTCTCAGAAAGCTCCCATCCCACGGGTGAACGGAATAGGGGGAAATTCAGCACCAAATTAAAATCTAAATGTACATGAGAAAATGGAATCTAAGTTCCCGTTAAACTTACCAGAGAACTTGTCAATACAGGCAATAGAGACTGGAAAGCAACTCTAAAGTAGGTATCTACTTTAGAGTGATTTGGACTACACCCTAGGCTCTGTTCTCTGTAGAAAATCCTTCTCCAAACCAGGAATTTGGCCAGCAGCTCCAACGTAGTCACTATACAAAGGAGATACCTAAAATTAGGTAATTGTAGTTGAATCCCATCAAATGGAAACTGTCCACTTGGTTGACCAGTAATAACATCCTTACCTGGACCATATCCTGAGAGGACACAGTGAGATGAGATGTGCCATATCCTGGACCACTTAGAACTGTCATGTCAGGAGATAAGCAACTAATACAAAGATAAAAAGAACCCAAAATAAGCTTTGAAGTAACAATTTCATTTTGAAGTGAAGTTTCCTATGTACATACATATATACATATAAGGTTTTTTAAAGTAACACTTTTTTAAATGGGCAGGAAAGTTTTAACACTTGCGGTTTTGTTCCTACTGCCATGAAATGGAAATGCTGAGTTTCAGACAGCCCAAGTAAATCTGATAAAGTCCTGCAAAGATGAAGTGTACAACATCTTCCGCACAACTGAAACCATAAACTGGCTTCACAAGGGGACACGCAAGCATGTCTGCCAGTCTTTGTTGTGTCAGTCTGGTCTCCTTCCACCAGATGTTTCTCAGATGATAGTCCAGACACACCAACATAAAGCTTCTCACGAAATTACCCAAAACTTAATAGAGTCCTTGTATCTTTGAAAAGCTCTATTCAGAAACACAGCTTCTAACTTGGCGCATATCCTCAAAATATTCGTGATTGTCAGCAGCTATTAAAAACAAGAATAACAATGGCTATTTCCATAATAGCTGTATTTTGAAATCTCAGAGCACTTTGTGAACTTAACAGACTTATCTGAGATGTACGGACTCATGTCATCTATTAGGGAATGCTGCAACCTCCAGGGCAAGAACTGGACTTCTGTTCTCAAAAATTCTATAAAGAAATACACATAAAGCATGAATACAGATTTCTGAAAAATTAGCCCAATTTGGATTTTCAGACAGGCTGAATATGATTTTTGCTCTCAGCATGAGCCTAGAAACTACACTTAACCTTTGAAAGAGTGGAAAGATTTATTTTTTAATGAGCGGAGTAGTACATCCCTCTTTTGTACTACAGAGATGGCATAAAGTTCTGCGGTACTGCAATATCAGGCACAACTGGTGAATTGTCAGTACAAGAAACAACATTAACTGTCTTTTGTATTCCCATTGAAACAGCACCGACATGGCACCTGGGACATCAGGACCACGTTCCAGTTTTCCGTTTAGGCAAGAGAGTCCTCTGTTTTCTTTTCTCCATCTCTAAAATGAGGTCTTTCCTTTGTAACATTTTTGCTGAGAAGCCTGTCTTATAGAAATATGGTTTGGTTTGTTTTGGAGTGAACCACAGCTACTCCAGGTAACTTTAGCTATGGAGAAGTCTGTCAGTGTAAACTTCGCCACTTCTGGAATATGTGCTAAATGCAGGAACAGCAAATGACCCTCTGGAAAAACCCCAATTGCTGTTCTTGTCTGCCAGGGAACGAATGAAATGTCCTCCTACAGCATGTCACAGGTTGGTCTCTGGCAAAGCACACAAGGTAGTGGCTTGAGACAGTTCAGAGAAATCACGTGTGCCAAATAAGTTTCTTCCTAGCCCCTTTCCTTGGAAAGCTCCTTCAATTCAGCATTACGTGAACTGTGTTTTTCAGAGCAATGCTTGTTTGTGGGTCTCATCTGTGCTTAATTACAACATAGCCATGGCAAATCTAATGCCTTTTGACTGATAAGTCACCCTAGTAATCATCCTACTCTAATGAGAAGTCCATACCACTCGGTGAATGCCTCAATCACTTCTAACATGCCGTGTAACTGTCACTTACGCAAGGCAAAATGATGGAAAAAAGACTATTTTGTACTTGCATTAATGGAATTTGCTTGAAGCCAGTCTGGGTACTCTGCAACGTGCAGGGGAAAAACAATTTTTGTATCGCATTAAATGCCCCTCATGTTTTTCCAATATTAAAAGCATAACCTAAACTATTTTAGGATGGAATAATCTAAGCTGGAAGGAAAATAAAAAAAAATAGGTTAGGAGGGACCTGATGTGTTCAGCTGGAGAAAAGGTTGCAAACACGAAAAACTTTGGATACTCCTCTTCCATAATTTTCCATCATTTTCAACCTTGTCGGCATGAATAATGTAGTTGATTGTTGCTATGATTATGAAGCAGCTGCAGAATAAATAACAAAACTGAGAGAAAGCTGAAAAACCATTTATCTATTTAGTTTTCACTTGAGACACTCCTCTCAACTGCAGAAAAGTAACCAAGCTGACTGTAATTCCATAAGCCACATCTGATCAGCACAGAGTTCAGGTTTTGGAAGGATTTTTTTAAGAAGTCTTTTGAAACAACAAAAAAAATTTACTTACATGTTATAGTCAGACAAAATACCTTTTTATGTAGTCAAACGAAATATCTTTTTTGCAGCCCAGAACAGAAGTCTTAACTCTAAGGTTTCTTGTTCCGCATGTACCCATTTAATCTCTCTTGCTGATGATTTTAGTGATTAGTGGACTAAATTTGCAGATAGAAGCTTCTCAGGAAATTATGGAAGTACATTTGGATGACAGTCATCTAAGCTAATCTAGATCCCTTTTGCACACTACAACAGGAATTTCCAGGTGAAAGACTCATTGTCTTTTAATGTAGGCATCTAAAGGTCAGATGGATCACACACTAAAGGTACTTATTTCTCTTTTATCCTTAAGAAGGGCGTTAGATGCCTAGTTTAAAGGAAGCCTTATGCAAGGGTAGATAGGCCAGGTAATAATACATTATTCTAAGAATTGGCAAAAGAGGAGAAAAGAAGGTGGGTTACATTCTGATTGGCCTAGTTTTATTTTATTTTGTAGCAATCATGCTTCTAGATTACTTCACTGGTGCTAGAGTAATGAAACTTCACCTGCTTTAGTAAGGAAATTAATCTTCTCTGGTCGTTCCCTCTGTTTGTTTCTCTGCCTTGCTCTCTGCCCTGAGAAATTGTCCCTGGCCCTTGCTGACTCCTAAACTTCACCTGGAAATTGCTTAGGACAGTTTAAGTATGCCTGGATCCAAGCCAGGCCAGTATCTTGTTGACAATATGGATGGATTGAGTTCTACTCCTTGTGCAAGTGTCTGTCGCTGTTTGATCTGTTGGCGTAGCCTGGCAGAGACAGAGAGATGGGTGGGTAAGTTCCACACGGCAACTGGGAACTCACCACCCAGTTTTGGAGGGTAAAAGAAATTCACAATAGGACATGATCGGATCACACCAAAAGGCCTCCAACCAGCAAAAGAGCTCTGCCACAAAGAAAACATCAAGAACCAGCTAAACAGTCCAATATCCAGTCAAAAGCAAGCAGAAGAGCAGAACATTCTCCACTTTGAGTGAGGCACCTCAGCCGTAAAGTTTTGTTTATCATGTTTTCAGGTTGGTCTTCAATCCTTGTGCCTGTGAAGAAACTTTTCCATAAATAAATCAAGTGTAGTTTATTTTATCTAGTGTGGTTTATTTATTTTAAGTCCACTAGGGTTACATCAAAACTAAATAAAGGAACTTTTTATTGTCATTAATGTTCGGTCAACTGAATTGAGCCTGCAGCCAGTATTACCAGTGAAGTCTAGGGAGAGATTAGCTGACCAAATGTAGCAGGTAGACTTCATTGCCTTAAATAAAAGTGTAGAGCCATTTGAGATGCCCTGATTTATCTTGCCTGGTCTACAGATGCTCTTCCAGAATGGCTCATTTTCCCATCATATCTGTCATATCTGCCAGCCCACGCACATGTCTCACAAGCCCTGTGGCACCTCAAATGGTTCTAGACACCTATTTTTAGGCAACCGAACCATGTCTGTAGTGACTGATCAGCCTAATTACTCCCAAGGGTCTGCCTTCTATAACAGGAGCTTATACATCTGCTGCACCTGTAGACAGATGTGGAGATATCTTAATCTGTAGCTCAATCTCATTTTAAGGACTTCTTAAGCCATAGATGGACTTCTAGCACCGTTTTAAATGCTCTGTGACATGGGAGATATCCTTACAGGGCTGGCCAAGATGACACAATTAGGATACCTGCTCCTTCTAGACTAGCAGCAGAACCAGCAGGGTAGCCCAAGGCTTCTCAATCAGCCCTAGGCACCTACCTGTGTGCAGGTAACCGGGCTGAGCCTCATGTCTTCATCATGACTCCACCAACAAAGCTGGTTGCTTCTCGTTGTCTGTACAACACATATTTTAGTCTTGCACGCTCCACTGAAGAAAACTTCACACAGATGGTAAATCATTAATTCCTTCCATTAAGCAAATATACTTTCCTTCAGCTGTGGGTTACCCAGCAACCAACAATTTGGCAGCTATACATTTGTTTTTATGATTAACCTTGTCAATCCACAGGCACTTGCTTTCCCAAACAGCTGACCTTTTTCTACAATATTATTTTTGACAAGTGATGGCTCATTATTCTCTGTTAAACTGTCAGTATTTTAATGTTCTGTTTTCAAATTATTATCAAAGGCGGAGGCACCAATATCCTATAATAAGATTTCCTCACGCTTTCCACAATAAAGTCTTGCTATGCTGGAACTTTCAAGGTGAAATTGCCTTTGCCACATTTGTTTCATATCAATATTTTTTTCAGAAAGGTTCTATAGGAAAATGCAGTCATTTCCAAGACCAGTGTTAAGAAATATTTTCTGTATGTAAAATAATAATAAAGAATACAAACAGTCGTAGACTACTGCTGAAAAGCTCTAGCTTTTCTGTGCTTTGAAGCAGAAGTTGAAATCGAGCCACACATGTAACCCTGGGGACAACATTGTGTCTTTGGCTGTTTTCATTATGTTCTCCCAAATGCAACACAGCTCTGAGCTCCTGGAAAAATCAGTTTATACATGCTCAGGAGAGAGCTATATTGTCCATTGAGCTCCTCCCAGCACAGCTCCTTTTCCCACTGTCCTTTGGATCATTAGGCACATCCACCCTGGGGTGACTGGGGCTGAGTAGGACCTTCCCTGTAAAGATTTCTCCAAGAAGCTGCAGGTCACCAAAGTGCTGGTCAGTGAAACCGAGAGCAGAAGGAATTGCTGGAGCCTCTACCATGCAAAGAAAGGTACAAACTGAGTCAGATGAAGATTTCTGAAATACGAGGATAAGACTGGGAGTGAAAAGGTTTAGGAGAGGAAGAACAAGCAAAGAGAGCAAAAAGATAGATGAGAATCTGGTGAACGCAGAAAGAAAACTGTCAGGAGGAAAAAGGGACAGGTAACTGTAGAAGAATAGAAATAAGAGCAGAAGGAAGAGAGAGCAGATTCTGCAATGTTTCTTGCAGAAAATGGGCAAGAGATGAAGGGAAATGGATTGCTTACGCATTTTAGCATGCATTTAAGACACAAGACCTCCAGGACTCCCTCCCTTCTAAGGAAATAGCTGTGACCAGGACTGCATGACAGAAATATTTGGTATCATCTCTCGTTCCTCTCTCAAACTGCAACAAACTCCATAACCCAGAATTTTTGGCTATTGGTTCAGATAAAAACAGGAAACAACATTTAGTTTTCAGTATGTTATGAGTTCTCTCTGCATACCTTCAAGAATGGCAACTTTGGTATCAGAATATTCTCTAAGCGTGGCTTTATAAAAAGCAATCCTTTAATTCTGAAGCTCTCAGACTGGTGTCCTTGCTGGCAGAGGTTCTTTGTCTTTCACAGCAGAAAGGCACAGGAGAGCTGCAGGGAGAGAGAAAGAGCAAATTCAGTAGAATGGACCATGATCAATTTACCAGAGAAAGGGCTGTGTATTTCCAGGTTTTCCTGAGTTCTACCTTGGATGTATTTGTCTCCTGATTAAGGAAATGTAGCGTATGGCAATAAATCAAACTCTGTTTCTAATTACCAAGAGCTGCAAACGTTAACGCACTGTACTGTTTCGACTTAAGCATTGTGAAGAACTTGAAATGTTTTGCACAAAATAGTGATCTACACAAAATTGCATGAAAATTAGGAGTGGAAATCAAACTTCCTGGCTCCTGTGCCCTAACTGTAAGACTGAAATCTTCCTTAGTCATGCAGTTTCAACAAGTTCAAGGTGAACTTAATGACAAGGAGATCAGCTTGGGGCAGAAAGCATTGAAAAGAAGAGTGCACTGGGGACTTCATGTGACTCTCTCAGTCCCCAGCTGCATCTCTCTGTGGGCGTTTGGTGTTAGAAGGCTCCATCCCTAAGTGTTGCTCAGTTCTTTGTCAATGACTAGCTCCTCACTGATGTGTTTTCTTCTCTTCCCTCTGGAACAGTCTTTAGTGAAGCTGTTTGCAAAAAAAAAAAAAAGAAGAGTCATCAGTGGCAGTGTGAAAAAGAGAAAAACAACAACCCAGCAGGTTTTACAATAAAAGAAGCCATTTAGTTACTAAGTCTTGGTTTGTTATTGCAACATCCTGGCTCTTAAAAAGCTCTCAGTCCTTTTA